>NW_023415400.1:0-11449 GCF_013373865.1 Monomorium pharaonis | reverse complement strand
TTATTTTAGGGTAACGACGATGTATATAATTCTTTTCTTCGGCTACCAATCTTTCATATGTGCAGTTGGGTAAACTATCATACACATGAAGTTTATTACCATCAAAAAAAATACATCGCCAGTGATCGCTACAATTTCCGCCTATGATTTGTAAGCTTTTATTGCTTTGACTAGCTTCAATCATATCGGGAAAAGCTATATATAGCACATTTGGGTTTCAAATTGAGATGTTTCTCTTACAACGCGTAAAAATTGTGCTAAGGAAACGTCATCTAATCTGCTGTTTATTGGCAAGACATTTTTTTTTATATCTGAGATGAGAGGAATTTCTTCATCTAAGTATTTTTTACACTTGCCATTTGCTTGTCAGTTTTATTTTGCATCTCTTTAGTAAAACTGACAATCACGCAGTCCTCATCTTCTATATTTACTGCAGCATTATTTGATTTTCTGTGGATGAAAAATCACGTTTTATTTTTTTTTCTTTTAGAATATCTTCATTTTGTATTGTATTTTGCGGAATATTTTCCGTCCGAATATGAATTTTTTTTGCCGCTTCTGCTTGCGCTTCTAAATATATGTCGGATTCCTGATAGGCATGTGTCTATTATGGCGACTGTCCAAGATTTCTGGTAACATGCATTCATTATAGAAGCGCAATAAGGCAGGCAACATTTTATTACTCCAAAAAGTAGCATCTCTTTAACATGCACTAATTTTATACTTTTTGGTGTCCATATCGCTAAAATGCAATATTCTCGCCGCGTAATGTTTAATGACCCTGGATTTGATAATAAAATCGGTGATTCCGATTAATTTCCTCCTGATTTTTTTTAGCAAATATGCCTTTTAGAGCGGGTAATGTCTTTATGCTTCTTCCGCTGTCAATTGTTCTGCAGACAAAGGGCATTTAATTTCTACCAGACCATTTTCTTCTATGAGACCATCAGGAGAAGCACCAAGGCATGGGTTTTTATAATCAATAAATAATCCGCAAGGTTGTATATCTTTGTTCAATTTTGTCGCCAAGACTTTTATGGCTTCTTTTTCGTTTTCTCGACCATACTTCATACCTGCGGTGTCAACTACGGAAGGGTACAAAATATTCTTGACTGTCAATGCGCAAGAAGTTGTCGGTCTCATACGGCATACAATTCCAAAATTGGATGCTGTCAACATTTCACGTCTCAATGCTAACCAAATTTCGGATTCACTCTGTTCTATCGTATCTCGTTCGATTTGCTTCCATTTTTTTGCATTTTCGGTAAGCTTTTCTATATGTTTTTCCCGAATTGTTCAAAAACGTCATCTGGAAGATCTGGTTTTTGTGATTGGGGGCCATAATGACAATCTGTTTTTGATTCTTGTTTCCATTTCCTTTTCCTCCCATCTGTTTTCGAGATTCCCTGGTTCTTGTAACTTTTATTGTCGTTGTTTTTCTAACTTTTCAACCATTACAGGAACAGTTTTATCCATACCTTGATGCAGTTCTATAAGAACTTGCTGTGTATTGTGTTGCAGAACTGATCCTGCAATTCTGGCGTTGTAAGAACCTCGTGCGCCAAAAAATATACGCTTTCCACCCAGTACTTTGCAAATATTGGAATGATACGCTTCTGCAGGATTATTCGTTACGTTTTGTAGCAAGCTATCGGCGTGAATACTTAGATACTTGATAGCATCCATAATTTTTTGATAGAAACCGTGTAATTTCAAATGCGGAACATAATTTATTTCCGTTTCACGGTCAATTTTGCATTCACGACCACGTTCCTTACATCGTTTATGCTCACCGTACACGTGGCTGGGAATGTTTAATATGTCGAATCGTAATTCCCTCACCTTCTCATGCTGAGGTCGGTCTTTTTCTCTTTGTAACGAAGCTGCTTGCATCACCTCCTCTCGAATTTTTTGCTTATATTTTTAACAATCTTTCTTGTCTCAATAAAACCAGGTCTTTTTTTCGTTTTCGATTGAGTCATTGCACTTACGATATCCATCTTTTTATCAAAATTGCGAAACATATGATTATTGCATTCTATTTTTTCAACCGTTATCATCAGTTTGCGATATGGATCATTGTCTCTAATGCTTTTATATACACTACTGTCGCCATCGGCGATAAGTGTTTTGTAAACTAATCCATGCATTTCAATACTACAGTTGAAACCTTGTGCAATAGCATCGCTTTCCATACGTGTGGAACTTATATTGCGATCAAAATTTTTAAAGCACTTATGAATTTTTGGTTCACAACCATTTCGCTCGTCATAGTCACATTGCGAGCAATATTTATTGAAAACACCCATGTAGAGAACTTTCCGTGTTCGGTAGCCAAGTATTGTACCCACACCGGAAAGGGAATCATAACCTTTACCGTACGATCTCTTATTCCAACTGCCATCCGCAACAACAGCTATGAGTCCCTTTCCATCTATTACTTCATTATTCTCTATCGCTAGTTGTTTTTCAATCTCGCCTGCCTTTTTCATATTTTCCAAGGCAGTTTCTTGAAAATTTTCGAAAACTTTTTCTCGATATTTAATATAAGTGACTTCAGACATGCAAGAAATATTCATTTCCTGCACACATCTCGTGCAGCGTTGAATAACCAATTCCAGCTGTAATCGTTGCGGATACAGCAGCTGTATTAATATCTAGCTTATCAGATTCCGTGGGTTCTGACCAAATGCTAGTTTCATAATGACACATTTTACACTTGTAAAATACTTGTGTCAATAACCCACGGCAATGGAACTTCACAGGTATCCAATCATTAAACGAGCAATCTATTCCTCGTTTATGTTCAACATAGGACCTGCGTACTTCCCTCAATACGAAACGTAGATCGACAATGCGACGACCTTCAGGTAAGTTCTCTTGGATAGCACCTATGTCCAGAACACCTGTGTTGTCAACAACAAGTACGTCGTCATTTTCGCTATTGTCGACTTTTTCGTATTTATTTTCTTTGATTGTTACTTTGATTGTACTTACGTTTAATATTTTATCAGTTGCATTTTCCAAATCTATCACATCGGGAGTAGTTCGATTTATTGACTCCTGACAATAAAGAGATTGATTTTTAGTATTGTTTGTTTCAATACTATTATCATCTTCCAGAATTGTTTGCAACTGCTTCATTAACCGTCGCCTGCAAAAATTTTTAAATATAATATTAATTTTAATTTATTTGAGGTGTTTTATAAACTATTATATTTTGACCTAAACAATAACATATCTGTACATTACTGAGAAAGCCACTTTTGTCACCTGTGTGAATGTAGCACCCGACTTTTTAAAAATAAATTTTTGCGGAAAAAAGTAGCATTGAGATATAATTATTTAAACAATTAATTATTGAATTTTTTTAATTATAAAAATGTGTCAAAGATATGTTAAAGATAATCTCGCTTGAATATCTGGGAGTGTAAAGGTTAGGTGAAGGTTAGGTTAGGTTAGAGTTTGGTTAGGTTAGGTTAGGTTAGGTTAGGTTATTATATAGCGTATGTTATCTCATTTTCGTCTGTATGGAAAAAAAAGTAAATGTAATTAGCAACTTTAAATGTGTATGTGTGTGTGAACCTGGCGTATTATTTCGTGAAAATTTATTAATTACTCAGAGTTCTGTTCTTATTTTCAATAATTATATAATTCCTTATAAATTGCATAAATAGTTTTTATGCGACGAAAGTTTTCATCATATGGAACATAAGACGTTTTGTTAGTCTTGTGTTTCACTTTACACTAGAACACTTTTTGCTTGAACGAAACTATTTATGCAATTTATAAGGAATTATATAATTATTGAAAATAAGAACAGAACTCTATGGCTGGTATTTATAGTTGAATCTTATTTCAAGATCGTCTCAAGCAGTATCTTAAAAGATACTAATACGGCTTTGTGTATTGGCTGATGGCATCTTAAAACAGTACTTAGATGATCTTAATATAAGATCCGACTATGAATACCGGCCTAAGTAATTAATAAATTTTCACGAAATAATACGCCAGGTTCACACACACATACACATTTAAAGTTGCTAATTACATTTACCATTTTTTTTCCATACAGACAAAAATGAGATAACACACGCTATGGCTGATATTCATAGTCGAATCTTATTTCAAGATCGTCTCAAGCAATATCTTAAGATGCTAATACAGCTCTGTGATTGGCTGATGGCATCTTAAGACAGTACTTAAGATGATCTTAAATATAAGATCCGACTATGAATACTGGCCTATATAATAACCTTCACACTCCCAGATAGCCAAGCAAGATTGAGCATATCGGGCAAATTACTGCATGTATGTTGTGAACTTGCCCACAATTTGCTGTCATCGTGGAACAAAGTTAGCATCAGGAGGGCAAATAACTTTCATGAGTTTATGGCCGGTATTCATAATCGAATCTTATTCAAGACCCATCAGCACGATCTTGAGACGTCAATGCTGTTATTTCATTGTAAGTCTCAAGTCGGCTCGAAGCTAGACTGACAATTCTTGAACTAAGATCCGTCTATGAATTCCATCCTATGAAATTGCAAGTGCATGCATTGAGAAATAATAAACTTGTCACATTGACAGCAAATTGTGCATGCATGTTGACAACTTTCCGCCAGTTTGTTGAATTCTAATGAAGAATTTTACATGATGTCAGATCAACAGACAGTTTGAGAAAACACCTTGGCTTTAGTTTAGGGAATAAGTTACAGCAAAATGGCAACACGTTGCCTTCATTTGACAATCTGGGCTTATGGTGTTAAAATAATTCCTTCATAGAACATAATAATAGATACTAACCTTTGTACCCAGCCTCTCTTTGTAGAAAGTCGACGACGGGAAAGTGGCAAATACTTTCGCTTATACGTCTCACTCATTATTTATACTATATAAATCACTTCACTGATTTACTCAATTATTTTTCTGCACGTGAGATCTGACACACGTTACAACGTGAACGTCTTCCTCACGTGTTGTCGTTTTGTGCAAACGCGTTACGTCGGTAACAATTCGCGCCACGAAACAGTTCGTCCAGTAGATAATACCGGCACACAAGTCAGTCCGTTTACTTTATGGTGTATATATACTACTATAACGATATAGAATACAGTACAAGCTGTAGCACGAGCCATTTAATAATGAAAGTTTAAAAGATATTATAATTAATAATTTCTAAAATTGTGTTTATATTGCGGTAATAATTTTTTGTTATAGAAAATTAAAAAAAATTGTAGAGCTTTGTTCAGACATATTTCTAGTTACTGTTAGAAGAGTGTGCATTATGAAATTATACGCAATTTTATGGTAGTATAAAATTAATTCCATTTTATTAAGATAAATTTTGGTTTGAATAAAATAAATAAAATAAATTAATACTAAAAGTAAAACCAGATGTAAGATTCTTTTATCGGAATAATTTTAATTTAAAAAAATGAAGTAAAATTTTAAAACAATAAATACAATAAACAAAACAATAAAATAAATTGCATATTATATTTTTAATGTCAGTTATTATTGTAAAAATATTATTGTAAAAATTAATTAATATTAGATGTTAGACATATAGAACATTAATTTTCATACTATATACAAAGAGAAAAAGATGTCAAATTTTGAGACCTAAATATTTATTACTTTTTTCAATATTTATTTATTATAAAATTTGTTTGTGAAAATGAAATAAACTTTTCTACAAAATATTCTGTGAAATGTTCTTCTAAAATATATATTTTTTTAAATACGTCTTATTTAAAGAGATTGCATCTAACGTAAAAATAAATTATTTATTTGCTAGAAATTTATCTTTTATTTCGCCGTATTTAAATAAACTATTTATTAAAGAAATATATTTAACATTTTTTGATAAAAAGTAATGCTTTTTACTTAAAAAATTTTATTACTAAGAAATAAACCAAGAAAAACGAGGTGTATTTCATAGAAATGTATATTTTGTCATCATAAATCTTTTTATAACAAATAAATATCGAAAAAAACGTCACAAGAAATGTTCTTATTATTTTGACTTTTATCTCTCAGTGAGAAATATGTAATTTCATATTTGTATTTAATCTTTGTTTTTGGAAAAACCTTTGTGTTTATAATAATTTGCAGGCAATCCACATGTTTCAATCGTTTTTGTGTAATTAATATTTGTGTGTCAATACATAAAACATTATATATTTTTCTTAGTTAGTCCTTTCAAGATATGTATATATTACATGCTTGTTGAATATATTTTACAGAATTATACAGAATATATTTTGAATCAAAAATAAGAAATAAATGATGTCACGAGTCTGTTACGTAGTTCTTTTTTACAGTCATGTTTTATTGCCTTTAAAAATTGTCCAAGTTACATTAAATTTAAAAAATATAAAAATATAAAAAATCAATGTAAAATATTGAAAATTTATAATTAAAAATTATAAGCAAAGAAAAATTGGAGGATAAACCGGAATATAACATTATTCCATGACACAAATATAATAATTATTACAATAACATATTGAATTATCTGCACAGAATAAAGAAAATCGTACAAGATATGTAAATCATCTAAATTTAAATTTTTTATATTACGTTTCCCAATATATTTGTAAAATTATATTTTTTAGAAATTATTTTTTAATTAACAAACATGATTACGTTACAATTTGTTGTCGTAGCATGTTTTTTAAAACCTGACATTACGTTAGATTTGCATGCCGCGGAAAATAAGTGCGTGTGAATGTGTGAGTGAGTGTGTGAGTGGGCGAGCGAGTGAGTGAGTGAGTGAGTGAGTGAGTGAGTGAGTGAGTGAGTGAGTGAGTGAGTGAGTGAGTGAGTGAGTGAGTGAGTGAGCGAGGGAGTGAGAGAGAGAGAACAAGCGAACGCGGTGGGCCGCCCTAAGATGCGATTCCGAGCCTCTGCTCGAGAAGTACCCAGTCACACACACGGATCGCGCTCCGTCTATCCATGAGACACCGGCGCCAGTCGTGCGCTCTTCTCCCCCTCCCCCCCCACCCCCTTCTAACTCCGCACTGATTCTGAAGCGACCGCGGCATATGTCTCGCGTAGGCGCCCGCGCCGACGATTCTCTCTCTCTCTCTCTCTCTCTCTCTCTCTCTTTCTCTCTCGTTATCAATTCTTTTCTCTACACATTAAAAATTGTAAAATTGTAACCATTCCTTCTTTAATTTTAATTAACAAAAAATGACATGTCATCCAAAACATCTATTTTGGAAAAGTTTTAACTAACATCGCGTAGTTTTTCACATACGAATAAGCATGGAATGAGCATGGAAGAACAACGAGATTAGTACAATACAACGCGTGACAATTTGTAAAATAGATATACATGCTTTAATAAAAACTAAATATAAGAATTTATCATGATTTTCGTGATTAATTTTTTAACATTTTTATGCGTCGTCCTTTCATCACAATTGATTGTTTCGGTATTTATTATATCATATATAATCTTAAATTATATATATATTATATATACAGAGCGTCTGAAAATGTTTGACATAGTGCTTGTTTAGAGGTAGCACGAATTGAACTGACAAGGAGAAGGCGCGAACTTAGAGTCGCCGATTTGAATGACCTTTTTGTAGTATAGTACTCCATTAGGAGAATACATAGGCAAAAGGATAGAATGCAACATTCAGCCGTTTTCAAATAGAATTTTTTTAAAGTTCTGGTGGTTCATATACCGCGTCTGTAACATTGATTTCAAGAAGGCTCTTTAGCGACGGGCAATAAGCGAGTACCTACCAATGTGCCGATCCGGGTTTAATTGTAGCTGTATTCTTTTTTAATACAATGTACAAAAATTTTTTATTAACAAGTATAGAAGAGACTAACCGTTCGTACAGTCAGGTCAAAAAATTTGGAATAATGAATAAATTAAATTAAAAGTTTTTACATTAAATTTTTTATTTCTCATTAATTTTAATTTATAACATTATATAAAATATAATGAATAAAATTTGCATTGAAATAGCGTTATATTTTTCCCCTTTTCAGATACAATACGTAAAAATTGTCGCAAAATTAATATTAATTGTGCTTTATTGATATATAAAAATAATTATTTTGTACAGAAAAATTTAAAACAATTAATAAATCTTGTTTTATGTTAATAAAAAAATTTTGTACATTGTATTTAAAATAAAGAAGACAAAACTGACGGCGGGAATTGAACTCTGATCGGCAGGCACTCGCCTATTGCCCGTCGCTAAAGAGCATTCTTGAATTCATTTTTACAGACGCGACATATAAAACGCCAAAATTATCTAAAAATTTCAATGAACTCGTAACAAAATGTGCTTATCAATTTGAAAAATAAAAATTTATATATGTATAAAAATGATATATAGTGTATATAAATGCAATAAATCTTTTAGAGAATTATACATGTATAGGATGCCTAAGGTGTACAATATTTCTATAGTGTAAAATATTTATATCGTAAAAGTCCATTACTGTTTTTCATTATTGCAATAACTGAGATATTAATTTTTCAAATTATACAAGTAAGACAAGGACGCCGTAAGTGGGTATGCAAAACGTGCATTGCACGTGGGCAGCACCATCAGGTTATATTTTCGTTATAAATTTTTAGTAATTTTATAAAATTTTTTCAAAATACTTTATAATTTCTTTATTTTATTTTATATGCTTGCCAATATTCTCAGAAATGATCCGGATTATAACACGGGAAATTTAAACTTACACACGGGCGCTTAGAATATTTAGCGGCGGCCCTGAAATGAGAGCACGCCAAGGAAATACGGCTCGAGAACGAGACGTAGAAGCGGTGGCAGCCAGCGGAAGAGGGGGAAGAAGACGAAGCGCGTTGTTGCCACGCATCTTACATTTCGCCGCACCGCGCCGATGCTTGATTCAGGCCGTGTTATAGCTCGAGCGGTTCGAGCTCTTTTTTTGTATTAGAAAAAATATTGGTTATTGTAATAATGCAAAAATTTTACATTTTGATGGTAAGAAGCGAGAAAGTGCTCGACTAAATTAGCGATGTCTATCTGAATTGTAAACTAATCTACCACTACGTGTTTCGTACAGGCTTACTAAATTTTGTTACACAGTAATCTTTTTTATTAGAACGTCTACGCTCAATCTGAAAGCGTAGTATTGTTCCGAAATGTTCACTTTACCTGTACTCAGGTTTCATTAATGCGTACAAAGTAACTTTTTAACATAAAACACATTTTGTGACGAGTCCACATCAGAAATTTTCAGAAAGTTCTAGCGACTTATATACCGCGTCTGTAACATTGATTCCAAGAAGGCTGTTTAGCAACAGGCAACGGGTGAGTGCCTACCGATCTGCCGACCCGGGTTCAATTCCGCAGTTTTTTTTATTTTTTTAAATAATAATATGTACAATCTACAAAAATTATTTATTACGTAAGACAAGATTTGTTTTACATTTTTCTGTACAAAATAATTTTTTTCTATAAAACTTCCAGATAGCACACAATATTTAAAAAATATTAATATTTATTTGAATATTTTATAAATATTTATCAAAATATTTTATAAATTTGACAGATTAAAAAGATTTATTATAAATATTATAAAAATATTTATAAAATATTTATTAATATTAAAAAAATATTACTATAAATCTTTTTTTTATTTATTATAAATATTGAATAAAATATATAGTCTATATTTTAATAATATGATAAATAAAGATTTTTTCTTTATTTATTTTGTGATTATTTTTTATACGTAAGTCAAAACTTTCAATTTCATTTCTTCATTTTTGCAAATTTTTAGACCTGACCGTAATTGTGCTTTAGTCTAAAAAAAAATAATTTTGTACAAAAAAATTTAAAACAATTAATAAATCTCGTCTTACGTAATAAAAAAGTTTGGTTGATTGTATATATTATTATAAAAAATAAGTAAAAAAAAAAAACTATGGAATTGAACCCGGGTCGGCAGATCGATAGGCACTTGCTCATTGCTTGTCGCCAAAGAGCCTTCTTGAAAACGATGTTACAAATGTGATATATAAAGCGCCAGAACTTTCTAAAAATTTCTGTCGTGATTTCTGTCTTGTCACAAAATGTGCTTGATGTAAGAATTTTGGACTTTCTACACATAAATGAAGCCTGCAGACAAGAAAAGTGAACATTTAAGAACAATACAACGCTTTCAGATTGAGCGTAGGCGTTCTAATAAAAAAGATTACTGTGTAACAAAATTTCGTGTCTGAAAATTTGGCACGCCCGCGCTTGCACGTGCATGCTCTCTCTCTCTCTCTCTCTCTCTCTCTCTCTCTCTCTCTCTCTCTCTCTGTCTCATTTTACTCTATATACGCAATTCTTGTACGCAATCTATGCACGTATATGTGCGCGTGCGTGCGTGCGTGCGTGCGTGCGTGCGTGCGTGCGCGCGCGCGTGTGTGTGTGTGTGTGTGTGTGTGTGGGGGGGGGTGCAAGCGTACAGTTCGATGGTAAAAAGAAGCGAGAAAGTGCTGAACTAAAGTAGCGACATCTATCCAAACATCCGTCAACCAATATATATGTTATATATATGCATTTCAGGCAGGTACACGAAATTTTCAGACATGAAATTTTGTTACACAGTAATCTTTTTTATTAGAACACCTACGCTCAATCTGAAAGCGTAATATTGTTCGTAAATGTTCACTTTTCTTGCCTGCAGGCTTGATTTATGCATACGAGGTCTAAAATTTTTATATTAGGCACATTTTGTTACAAGTCGGCGCCAGAAGCCGACAATTTTATAATTTTTTGTCGTTTTTCCTACAAAATCGTTACGATACAGAATTGTTATCGTTTATATTTTAATTCTGGAGAAGGATTTTTCATTCTGTAAACGCAATTAAAAGATTAGTGAGAAATTAAATTGTCGGTAAAACAGGACAACTTTAGCATCCCCTTAACTTCCAAGTGCGAAGTCTTTTCGTCGTGTTGCAGCAGTATGCAATGACTAGCGACAATACAATATTCTTTGTCACGCTTTCACCGCTGCTATGTTTTTTTCCCACGAAAAGTGGAATCACGTAGAAATAATCAGACTATCAGTAAATAAAAATGCTCTACCTGTTGCACCTCATTCATCTCAAGCAGATCAAAGCGTGACGTACGCATGACGAAGAACTGGTTGATTCTTGCACAGCACATTTTATCCTTAAGACGTCCCTTGGAAGACTCCTTTGTGTTTTATGCGTTATCTCAGTTCACCGCTATTATTTCTATGCGCAGCAAGTTGTTTTTCTGCGTGCGAAATAAACAGGCAAGATAGATAGGCGGAAAAGAAGGGAGAGAGAAGACAAGATCAGCTTCGACATTATTACTGATAGATCCGCCCCTATGATTATTATTTGCCAAGAGAGTCATAAATAATAAAGAAGATTACGTAGGTCGGTAGTCGGTGGTGACGGTGTAATTGAATCAAAATAATGTAG
>NW_023415399.1:0-29026 GCF_013373865.1 Monomorium pharaonis | reverse complement strand
CAGACAATTGCTAATTAATGGGAAGTTTTAATATAGCATCTTCTACTGCTGTGTATTTGCCTGAGGCATTTCTTTCTTATACATTCTACTTGTTTTTTGACTTACAACCTATATTATAAAAAAAACATCACGAAATAAACCAATAAAAAACTACTGAAACAACATTTTTACTTACAGATAGTTAATGATCAGAAAAATATTCAAAAATGTTTAGAAAATTTTCCTTCTTTTAAAGTCTTACATTATTAAAAAATATTTTTACATTTTTCACGGAGATATTTATCATTTTTGGACAATTTTTTGTAGTAGTGTGGGCATCTTTAATGTTTTACGTATTTTTCTATAATCCCATACAGCACCGAAACTTTCAACAACAGTGCTGCAACGTTACAATATTACGAGTTGTTCCAAACTGTGTAATATTGCAGAGACGCTTCAGAAACATGCAATATCAATATTACGCCGGAACTTTCCAGTAATGTTGTAGAAATATTATAAAATTCCAAAAATATACATATTAAAAAATATGCATCAAGTGTTCCAATATACGTGCAACTTCGTGTAAGAAGACATTTGTGACATTTTTAAATAGTTTTGTGAGATTTACATATTTGGATTTGTGTGCAATATTTATACCAAAGATTATAATCTTTTTAAGATTTATAATAGAACAATAAATTAAAACAATTTTTTAAATAAAAAATTGTTAAATTTTACTATTATTTTATAACCTCAAAAAGTGCAATTAATCGGCTATAAATATTAATGCTAAAATTTTTATATTATTATAATATTATTGCTTTTGACAATAACTAAAATAATGCTACTTAATAAAAATAATGCTACTTAGATAATAGAATATTCTGTAAATTTTTATTTCTATATAAAATGTAATAATAATTTTCTAATTTTCTACTATGCTTCTAATATATTTTAATAGGTAAACTTTGAAAATGTATAAAAATATTTAAGAGAAATTTTAAAAAATTCATTGCAATTGCGTAAATTCACAATTTGTTATCGGAATTTTGGATGGAAAAAGATTATAAAGTTACACAAATTGCAACAAATTTCTTTTTAACTCTCTTGCCTTTATATATTCTCAAAGTTTATCTATTAAATTTAAAGCGTTATGCATACTTATAGCAACGCGTTTTAATGCATCAAGTACATTACAGTGATCTTACATTGTAATATTTCATCAGGGCGGACATTTTAGCGTTGCCGCAAACTTGCAGTAACAGTGCAGACACATTTCGCAACGTCTATGGCAATATAACATATTTTAATGTAAGGTTTCTGCATGTTTTGTAATCTTTCGGTACTGTATGGGATGTTTTGTACTGTTATGAGTGACACACTCATAAGGATAAAAAAGATGTCAGTAACACGATGATGTAAGTCGGTCAGTTGCAGCAGTCAGCATCGAGCGTATCGCGCAAGGTTTCGCGCAATCCGTTCGACAATTAGCGCAATGCTCCTTAGACAGCACTTGCTGTCTAAGCAATAATTTGGAATACTGACCGATTTACGCCATCACGCAATCCTCTTCTTCCTTTCGATCCAACTACTCGATTATCGGATATATAAACCGGCGAAAGAAGGTGAGAAACGGGTCAATCCGAAGTATATCAAACTAAGATAACACACGACACTCTGCTTTGCGGGTCGTGTATCGCCGATACAAATCATTCTAAATACACAACCACGACACTCTGCCTTGCGGGGTCGTGGACAGCGAGCTCATAGACGCGACAACTCTGCTTGCGGGGGTCGCGATCTATTTCACTGTAAACGAATAATACAATAAAAGTGGCTCAAGACAAATAACGGTGTAAGTGGACAAAATAACCTTCCTCGCGAGATCTCTGGCAGCGATCCCTAATCGTACGCACAACGGAGGGGTTACAACAGTAAATGGTAAACATCTTTGGCGCTGCCCACCACGTACTGAACTAGCGCGGATCACATCCAATATCACGTATCACATAATTTTGAACTAAAAAGATGACAACAATGTAATAAATAGAAATATAGAAAACCTAAACTTCGTATTTTCAAGTAAAGAAAATATACAAATAAAAATTTCCCATTAACAATATTATGTTTAAAAAGTTAAACACACATGATTATAGTAAAGTAAAATATTCACAAGTACCATCTGATTCATATTCAGGTCGCACGTAAAAGAAACAATTAACAATATTCTTTTAACTTGATCTGTAATGCTCGTTTTCTTCATGTCTGTTTCTGTTTAATTTCTCCTTATTAATGGAGGCTCAATACATTATAGTACATAATCAACTAGTGGAAAAGATAAATGAAACAACATTTTCTTTCAAATTCGTTACCATTACGTTGCACCATAATAGTTGTACCGTCTGCCATATGAAAGATATCTTCTTTGATAATGTCATCTTTCTGAAATGCAAATCACAGATGCAACTTGTTATGCTAAAAGTATTAATATCCTTTGCAACAATTTCACTGTCACGCCAATTATTGAACATTTTTTCCGTGCAAGCTGTAAAAAGGCTTTTTTCTTTAGAAGTTTTTTTTTCTACCTTTTGTAATACATCCACGTATTCAACATGCCATTTTACAATATTTTATTAATACAGGTAAACAACAGAGATACAGCCGGACTAATCGGGTAAGATTAATTATTGCAAATGGCAGCCATGCTATGAATCCATTCTTTCAACGAACCTTCTAATTAGGGTCTAAAAACAAGGTCACTTTTGTTTTACAGAGATCGTACTCCTTACTCTTACTCCGTGATCTATAGTCTATGTGCAGTATAGCACATAAGCGCCTCTTGTATCAAAAGTGGGGCTTATTGAGCCTAAGTCGATCGGTTTAGCCGTTTTTTGAAATCCGAAATTTCAAGTGCTCGCAAGTCTTGTATCGCGTATAAACGGTCGGCTTGTTTACTTGGTGCGAGCCACTACTGTGGTCCTCTTGATTCTCAATATACTTTTATGATACTTTTATAGTAGAGGTACATTTACGATTATTACATTACATATCATAACTACTTCTTGCACTTCTCGCACTGTGATTGACTGCCAAGTGGTCAATAGCGAACGCGCTATAAGATATACTTAGAAATTTTATTCCGCTCAGTCTCTCAGCATCTCAGCAATAAAAAATGCAAAATAAATACTTGGGCTTGTATTCCGATTTCACTTTTATAAAATAAAAGTGGCCGATCAAAGTACTATAACTGTGGCAATACAAGTTATCATATCTGAACCAGGGTTGAGAACTATAGTTCTCAGTTATAACTCGTTATAACGAGTCACTTGTAACGAAGTTACAGTTTACTTTTTTTGGTAACTTATAACTTAACTTCTTTACTTTTCTCCATCTGTAACTTAACGCAGTTACATTTTTTTGGCAACTAATAACTATTTTGATAGTTACTTTAATAGTTGCTTTTTTTGGAACATGCGCCAAAATTTTTAATCAACACCACAAATAACTCATTATAACGAAGTTACAGTTACTTTTTTTGGTAACTTATAACTTAACTTCTTTACTTTTCTCCATCTGTAACTTAACGCAGTTACATTTTTTGGCAACTAATAACTATTTTGATAGTTACTTTTAATAGTTGGTTTTTTTGGAACATGCGCCAAAATTTTTAATCAACAACCAGAGAAAGTCAAGTTCACAGAAGAGGAATTGTATCGATTCTTAAAATCGAATAATTGCAGTATTAATATGCTAAATAATTATACTGCAATTAGGAAACTTTTTATTAAATATAACACAGGTATTCCGAGTTCTGTATCTGTGGAATACATGTTTAGCATTGGTGGCCATAAGAGGTTATCTTAATGATGATATATTTGAATATCAAATTCTATAAAATTTATAAAAATTTTTATAAAAATTTTATAACAAAAAAATATTCTTTGCGGAAAGGAACTACAGCGGATTACAAAAATTATATTACAGGAACTACATAAAAGTATTACACGAAATTACAGGCTAAAGTATTGTAATATTTTGTAATATTTTCGCACTACACGCTCGAATTATAGGAAAATAACCTGTAATATCTAGCCTGTAATATATTGCCAACATTACAGGTTAATAGCCTGTACCCAGATAGCCAAGCGAGATTGAGCATATCGGGCAAATTAATGCACTGCATGTATGTTGTGAACTTGCCCACAATTTGCTGTCATTGTAATTTAACGTGGAACAAAGTTTAGCATCAGGAGGGCAAATAACCTTCATGAGTTTATGAAATTGTAAGTGCATGCATTGAGGAATAATAAACTTATCACATTGACAGCAATTTTATGTACACTAAATGAGAACTTTGTAAAGGTAAAAGTCTAAATCGTATATTACTGTTATAAGAATTAAATAAAATATATGCATGCATGTTGACAACTTGCCGTCAGTTTGTTCAATTCTAACGAAGAATTTTACATAATATCAGAACAATAGACAGTTTGAGGAAACACCATTGGCTTTAGTTTGATGAAATTAATAGGGAATAAGTGACAGCAAAATGACAACACGTTGCCTTCATTTGGCTATCTGGGTAATATCACAGCGGGATTACAGGAAAATAATCTGTAAAGTATAATTATACATGGAAAAAAAGTATATAATGTAAAATAATGAAAAAAATTATTTAATTAAAAATTACATGCATGAAATTTGTTCACGGCCGGTGGCCAACATCCATGTAATCAATATTTATATAAATAATTTATATGATAAGACTCGCTATCTCAAATTTTATGGATGGCATTACACGTGTAATGCATTACACGTGTGTAGTATATTACACATGCAATGGATTACACGTATAGTGAATTACACACTTCATGGACTAGACGTGTATTCCGTACTACAGGAATTTCACGCACTGTAGTAATAACAGCGTGGAATAAACTATAGATTACTGCGATCCTTTCTATAATAACTACAGAGTCCTGTAATAAATACACAACTGTAATATTTATTGACTGTAGTTTTCTTTCCGTAAGGAATATGAATCAATGTTTGACAACCAATAAAACATTATATTTTATTTAATTCTGATAACAGTAATATACGATTTAGACTTTTACATTTACAAAGTTCTCATTTAGTGTACATAAAATAACTTGTTAAAGAACATAATTAAGCACATAATATACAACAATTATTAAAGCATAAAATGTAAGATTCTTATTTCTTATATTTAAAATAATGTACAATCATTTAAGAAAAAAGTAACTAAAAAGTAACGATTTGTTATTTTTTTAGTAATTGTAACTGTAACAAGTTATTTTTTTTATCGATAATTTGTAACTGTAATTAGTTACTTTTTCAATGAAAAAACTATAATTATTTACTTTTACAAAGTAACTTTCCCCGACTCTGTCTGAACGCACTTTTACTTTTAAACACGGATCGCCAGGCACTGCATAAAAGTGCGATTTATCGCAAAAATACTATTCTAAACTACTTTTATAGCACATTTATACAATTTTTAATAAATGTATTATAATATTTGTTTATAAATTTTTTATTAAATGTGCCCAAGTCTCTACATTTTTTAATATAAAAGTACAACTTTAAATAACTCTAATGGTATTTATATGATAGATTTTTTTAATAAAAATAAAATAAAATAAACAATAAAATAAATAATTAAATAATAAAATAAAATATACTGTTTATTATATTTTATTTTATTATTGCTTTACTATCATGATACTATAATGATATGGTTAATGGTTCTCGTTTTCCTTTATCCGAACTGGGATGTTCCAAACAAAAATTAAAATATTACAATGCAATAAATAAATAATGTATAAATTAAAAAATAGGCAAAAATAGGCAGTTGATTACGGTCAGCAATATTCAAAATTTTGATCAATACTCATTGCACGCAATGGTGCCTGACAAAATAACTGAAAACACGATCGACAACAGCGTACTTTAAGTGCAAAATATGTTGCACTTTAATTTCATCATCACTTTGCACTTATAATCCTTTATGAAAAAAACTATTGAGATCCAATAATAACTGTTCAGAAAAACTATTGGCAAATTTTCAGTAGTTTTTTGGCGGACTACTAAGGAAACTATTTGGGACTAAATAGTATTTTCCAATAGTAACTATTCACAAACTATTAACAAATAGTTTCCTATAAGAAAATACTATTGAGATTCAATAGTAACTATTCATGAAACTATTGACAGTTACAATGTAAATAGTTACTACTAGAGAATTAGTGGCTTAAATAGAACTCTCTAACAATAAGTATTCGCAAGGCTATTGATGAATAGTTACTATTCAGATGTGAATAGTTACTATTGAAAGATTATTGACTTGAAGAGTAATAGCCCTAATCATAACTTTTGCCAGATTGTAGATGTTGAAGAATGGTTTTGCCATTTAATTCAAAATTAATTATTTAGAAATTATACATTTTTACATCAATGTTTTTCACAAATGAATAATTATGAATAATTTAAGTACAGTAATCAGAGCCCCCGCAGGGATTTTGCCGCAGTATCCTCTATCACCAAAATTCCAACTCTACTGTACGAACACACGTCCACTCTCTACTCACCTCACGCCGGAAGTCCTATAATTTAAAGTACAGTGAACATACGTATTTGTAAAAATAAATAATTACTGAATAATTTTAAACTAAATAACCATTCGTCAACGATCTGGCAAATAAAGTTATTTTATCAAATAGATTTTATCAATATATTAATATATCTTTTCTAATTAATGTTAATCAATCATGTGAATCAAATAATCAAAAATCGAATATATTATATATTATCTTACAAAGTGAACATTATAAGAAATGTAAGAAATAAAATAATTTATTATAGAATATTGTTTTTTATAATTTTGTAGAAAATTTTTCCGCCAGGGAACTGTGTAATAATTCTTTCTGATAATATCATGTATAATACTATATTAGTACTTTTTCTGAATATATTAATTACCCAATATTAATAAAATAATACAATAACTATCGTCATATATTATATAATATATATAATATATAACTTGTCGTTTTCTAATAATTATCGAATCTCCATTGTTCAATAGTTCTATTGAAATTAATGCTTCATTAGTATTCTAATTATCAATAGTAACATCACCAATAGTATGCTGCATAGTTTGTACAGCATACTATTCCTCAATAGTAACACTAGTAGTAGTCACAGTTGTATAAAACTGATAGTCAAATAGTGTACCATTCGTCAATAGTAACACCACCAGTAGTCATATTTTATGAAACTAATGGATCAATAGTATACTATTTGTCAGTGGTAACTCCCTCAATAGTTACAGTTTATGAAACTATTGGATTAATAGTATACTATTCGTCGTACAGCAACACTGCTAAAAGTGTACTCTTCGTCAGTAGTAAACTGTCAAAAGTTACTATTAACCCATTAACACTCAAAAGACACGCAATTTTTCGTTTATTTTTGAGCTTTATTCTCAATAGGAAAAATGGAAATATTTTGACCAAAACCATGTATCTTGCTATTTTTGAGTGTGCTCTTTCGATTTCCGGAGTTAAAATTGCATTCTTATGTCTCAGAAAACCAATATAGCAGACTTTAAGTGGAAAAATACTGAAAAATTGGAAAAAAAAATTTTAATAATTTTTTTCGAGTAGAAAAAGTATTAGATCTATTTCTAACCGCGTCCAAAGGTGGATAAAATAATTGAAGTTTAATGAGAAGTTTTTTTTTAACTCCAATTCACTTCAACTTTTTCAAAATGGCGGAAATTGCAAGAAATTTAGTGAAATATAGATTTTTTCTCAATAATTCTATGAAAATCAAGCATTGTCAAGCTTCATAGTATGAATTTTGGATGAATTTAACATTATTGTTCATGTTTCATCAGAATTTACAATCTTAATAATAGCGGATCCAAGATGGCGAATGGAAAATCAGAAAATGTCAGAATTTCCAAATAAAAAATATCGTATTCTATAAAAAAATTTCTTGAAGAAAGTATTCTTATCAATTTTTCATTGGATGCATTGTTTTTAAGAAAATAAAATTATAAAGTTTTGAAATTATAATCACTATAACACTTATTCTTGAACTATCAGGCCAAAGAAGACTATCCTTCGTACGTTTCTACTATAAACTATTTTAAGGGTTTCTGAGGTTGCTGATTCCAAATTTGGTGATAGATTTTTAAAATTCATAATGGTGGATTTAATATAATGGATGGAATATAAAAATGTCAGAATTGTTAATAAAAAAAGAAGTCCCGCAATTTTAGTATTTTTCAAGTAATGTACTTAAAATTTCCGTCCGTTAGCCGTTACTCATGAATGTTTTCCAACTCTTACCACGTGGACGGTTAAGAGTCTTTGTTTTTTTTTTTATTTTAAAACTTGATATTTTTTAAATTTTGTATTTTTTAATATATTTTTTAAAAATAACTATTGCTGAAACAAAACTTACAATAATATAGATTACACGTATTACAATATTTCTGAGTTCTAATCACACATGTTTCTGAGGAAAATTTCTTCTTGAGAGTTTTAGTATAAACATCGTGCGATTTCGAACGAAGTTTTTTACCATTGTCAATACCATATGCGTTGACGTACATGATGGTCACTGCAATAATATTTTGCCATGCATACGTTCAAAAAAATGGACGTGGGTAGTTTGGATAAGACTAACTCAAACTGCGATTGTTAACTCAGTAGTGATGTACAACGCATCTGACTTAGAGAGAAAAAAATAGGATCAAAAGAATTTGCAATGAGTATTGCGAGACATTACCTTGACAATGGTAAAAAACATCGTTCAAAATCGCACGATATCTATACTAAAACTCATAAAAAGAAATTCCTCTAAAACATGTGTAATTAGGACGCAAAAATATTGTAATACATGTAGTTTATATTATTGTAAGTCTTGTTTCAGCAATAGTTATTAAAAAAAAATACAAAATTTAAAAAACAAAGAAACATACCAAAAATTTTAAAATCCAAAAAAAACAAAAACTTTTAACCGTCCACCTCCACGTGGTAAGAGTTGGAAAACGTTTATAAGTAACGGCTAATAGACGGAAGCTTCATCAAGTACATTACTTGACAATACTAAGTTTCTTGTTTTATTGAGAATTCTGACCTTTTTATATTCCATTATATTAAATCCGCCAATTTAAATTTTAAAAATCTGTCACCAAATTTGGAATCAGCAGCCTTTAAAATAGTTTATAGTAGAAACGTACGAAGAATAGTTAGATTATTCATATGTACGCATTTTTTACGCAGTAGATAATGATTATAATTCACTTAATGAGTTGTTTTATACATGTATACGCGCTTTTAATTTATAGATTTTCTTAAGTAAAAAAAAATTTTGTATTAAATATATTTTGAAGCTTTTCCCTTTTTTTACCTAAAATTATTATTACCGTTATATTTTTTTCTTTTTCTCTTTTTTTTCCTAAGAAATATTTTAGAATCACGTGAGTGTCAACTAGGTCTTTTTGTTTTCCTTTTTTCCTCGTTTTTTTTTTCCCATTAAGAACGGATTTTGTCCAAAGACAATTGAGTGTTTCTCGATCCTGTGCATCGTATTCCACAGGCATATCAACATTTGTTGATATGGTTGTGTCGCCAGTTTTACCACTGTTATACTTTTTATATTGATTCAAATAAAATTCTTTTATATTAATCTCAGGAGAGCGACAAATAATCAATTCATCCTGCCGATATCTTCGCGCACGAACAGAGTAGTTATGATTTTGTAGAAGATGAGTTCTCAAACAGAGCAACACATCTGAGCAGCATTAAGTGCTGAAATTGGATCAGATAATCAATTAACGAGGTTGCATTCTTCGCTTAAAATTTTTAAGAGTAAAGCGGCATTATGCCGGATTTGTTTTTAGACACTCAGGTGATCTATTTAAATTATTATTATTCAAATAAGTTATTCTAACTTATTTTTTTGTCTAAGCATTTATTATTTTATTTTTATATATTTCTTTTGATAGAAAAGGAAAAACTTCTGAAACACTATGATTATTTGTCTTATAGTAACATTTAAATTCTAAAGTTATCTTATTTTGGCAATATGGAACAGTGTTATGTAATAAGTTTTCGTAACGTTATATCTTACATAAATATGCAATATAAATTTTAATCTTAAATTAATGTTTATAAAACAATGAAGATATAAAATTATGAATACATGTAACTTTAATGTCGATAAAAATATTGATAGAGAAGAAAGGTTTCTTAAAAATGAATTTCTATATTCATTAATGTCTGATTCGCTTAAGTTATATTATATTTTCTTGGTTATTTTTCTACTTTGTTTTATAATTTAACTTGATTTATATATGAAGAAAAGACGCAATTACAGCATGGACAATTATTGTATTTATCATTCATTCGACTTGTCACGCGAAATTTCTAAACGGGATATTTTGTTTTGACGCAATAATAACGATTACTTAGATTATAGAATCTTATCAAACTAAGATTTTATTAGGCTTATAAACAAGATTGAATATTGAGTTAAAGCTTGTAGCTTAGTTAAAACCTTTCAATTAGATTGAATTGAATATATTGATTTTTTAACACAAATATTTTTTTTTTACAAATTTTAGGAATATTTTCAATTTTAGAAAAATATTAATAATTAAAGATTCTTAGTTTTTTTAAATTTTGTTATCTATATATTTTTTTATTTTTTATCTAATTATTATTCAACCTTGGTTATGTAATTATTATTCTATTTGTTATCCTTTCAATTATAAGCTAAAATTATATGTTATTTTGTCGTGAAAATAAAGGTATTATAAGAATAAAACTAACAATTGACATTATTAAAGAATTTTACAATTATCTATTCCTTATCTACTTATAAATCTACTCATAAATTTATATTCAATATGCTGCTATCCTTTGTGATGTGCTGGATGTCTTTCATGTTGATTCCAGCCAATAGTTATTTGTTTGTTTTTGCTCTCGCTATGATGCTCGAGCTTAAATTATTGTTGCGTTTATTGTCCTTTTTTCTAAGGATTCGTATTTATTCTTCTCGGTTCCTTTTCATGCGGCGAGATAATTGTTTAAAAATGATGAAGAAGGATGTAGTGTGTAAATTTTTCTACATGACGTGCATGTGATTCAAGGATCCATTAAATGGATAGAAATACATGTCGCAGCATGTGATTTAAAAGTAAGGTAATGTAACTGATTATTTTGCAAAATATTTTTGAGTTTAGAGGTTTTTTATGGATTCCAAATATTGTCAATCCTTTTATCTCTTGTTGATAAGTAGGCTGTATAATTTTTTAAATTTTATCTTTGGTTTATTCAATGTAAGAAAACTTGGAATTAGAATCTTGGTTTTTTTTTTTATTTCCATAGGCTGGGATCTAAAGATTTCTCGTCGATATAGTTGAAGTGCGTATATTATTTTTTGTGTAATATTAACAAATTGTGGATATCTGTTGTAATATTTTTATATAGTTGTATATTGGAGAATTTATTCGTAACTTGCTTAGAATTTGATTTTGTTTATCCTTGTTTAGTTCTTCGTCCTTGTCGCGTGTTCTTCCATCATCTTTGGCATCATTTATTTTGTCTGGTGGATTATTTCTATCTTCAATTTTATTTTTTTGTCCTTGCGAATCTAGTTGTTCCTTGTCTTCTATGTCTTCGTCATCTTCAGCAAGGTATCCTTTGTCCGAGGGATTATTTCTGTCCTCAATTTCTTCAGGTTTATATTTATTTTTCTTCGAGCTCTTGAATAATTTTTGTTGACAAATGTGATGATAAACGTATAACAATGTAGTAATAATACTAATAACGTAGTATAAAATAGTAATAAGCTTATAATTTCTTCGGTCTTGAAATTGTATTTTGTTAGATTTAAGAGACTCGTGGACTAATATCTTCTCTTTAATTTGTAATTTTAGCGGTTGATACATTTCCTCGTGTATAAATAATATTTGGTTAGAGTTCCTAGCAGGTACATCGTTAGATAACGAATCTCCCATTTTTTCATCAAGAGAAGTTGAGTTTGAGGTCTTCGTAGCTTTCGTCCTTTTTATTGGAGTCTTTCAGTATCGTGGAAATTAATTTCGCATTTTCCGGATCATTAAGGTTAAGAATTTCATCGCCATTAATTTCATTGCCGTTTATTTCTTCTTTATGTTTCGATTTTCTTCTCCGCATAAATTTTTCTATTGTCTTCTGTGATTGGATTTGCATTGATACAAGGATTTTTGAAAGTGGTTTATTTTTCTTCTTGGAATCATATAATTTCCTTGCATTATAAAATTTAGTTATTCTTATGAGCTCTTCAATAGCAATATAAAAGATTTTATTTTTATTATATTTATTTTTTATATTTATTCCAATTCTTGGGAATTTTAATTTTTTCAGATAAACTAAGGAGCTCTTTGTTTTTTACTTCTTTAGGAAAAATCGTGTTGTATCACATAGTAAGGTTTGGTTACTTTCCTTTTTGCAATCGACTGAAGAATACATTAAAGAATTTTGGAGATCTTCCTCTATTGTATCATAATTTCCAAGGGGGACTTGATATTCCTTTCCCTTTAAGATTTCAGAATTATTTATTGATTTACGAGGGGTTTGGTAACTTCCCCCTCCAAGGATTTCTGGATCCCTGGGCAGCCCGAGGAATGTTTGAAAATCTCCTCCCTCATAGATTTTTGGACCTCTGG
Organism: Monomorium pharaonis; assembly: GCF_013373865.1. Classification (NCBI taxonomy): domain Eukaryota; kingdom Metazoa; phylum Arthropoda; class Insecta; order Hymenoptera; family Formicidae; genus Monomorium; species Monomorium pharaonis. The sequence goes on along the minus strand of NW_023415399.1, from coordinate 16,299 downwards.
TCAATTCAAGAGAGGTAACTTCCCTCTTCAAGAATTCTTGGATCCCTGGGCAATCCAAGAGAGATATGGAAATCTTCATTTCCAAGGACTTTTGGATCACTACTTAATTCACGAGGGGTTTGATAACTTCCTCTTCCAACTCGGGAATCTAGAACTTCGGGAGAGGCATAGGAGCCTGATTTTTGTTCCAGAATAGATTTTTCCTTCAAATTTTTATTTTTTTGTGTTAGTGTATGTTTATCTTTTTCTTTAATTTCAATTTCGTCTTCGGGTTTGTTTTTAATTATCCCTTCTTTTTTATTTAACATTTGAATTTCTTTATTTATTGTTTTATTCTCTTCTTCTATTATGTTTTTATTTTCATTTATAATTTCGTCTTCATCGTTTTTCAAATTTACGTTATAATTGTTGTTCGTTTTATCTTTATTATTAATATTGTCTTTTATTTCTTCCTCATCAACTTCATGATCAACAAATAATAAGGATTTAAGACGTAGGGTTGGTACCTGAACTTCTATTTCTTCGTCCAAGTTACTTACAACATTTATATACGTCTTTCCTAAGATAACTTCCGCTATAGTTTCTATCGCATAAATTCCATGCGCTATTTTTAATCTAGGTATATACCCGACTTTTATTTCAGAGTTTTCTACTCTCATATAAAATGGTGATTTTAATCGTGATGCTACTACAATCATTTCAGGTGAAAAGAAGGGTATATTAATTCCAAAAACGTCTAAATGTCCCTTTGCATAATTTATTTTTGCGGAAGTTTGGTAAAAAAAATCATTGCCTAATATACTTGGTTGTAAGATCGGAAAGTCGTTAGTTACAATGTGAAAAGTTATTTCCTTTCCGTAAAAAAGTAAATTAATTTCTCTTAGAGTGTAAGTTGGATAATTGTAAATACCATTTAATTCTAATATGTTGTAATTAATTGTTTTATTTTTGGGCACAAAATTTTCTTTAATTAAATTTATTTCATAACCTGTATCTAATGCAAAAGTTATAGGAGAAGTTGATTCACAAATTTTTATCTGAACAGTAGGCGGATGGCTATGCTTGTCGAGATTTATCATTATGGGGTTCCCAAGCGTTTTTGTTAACATTTTCTGTGACGCCCATGGATGTGAAACTCGTTCGGTCCCCTATTGCATACCTGACTTCGAAGGAGCCGTCGGAGTTTTCCGGCTCATACATATAATTGTTACTCGTGATACGTAGTTCGTATCATTATCATATTTCGTAGATACGAAATATAGGTCAACGTGCCGATAGGCCCGCTATAACCCGTTTCGAGTCGTATGTCCGTCGGTCCAAGTTTCGAGTCAACGAATTGAATCGCTTTAACTCGGAATCGGACCAGGTGCAGTCTTTGTTCGGGATAAGGGAAGGTCGTTGAAATGTAAATGAATGATAAAATTTACGTAAAATTAACAAAGTATTTATTCTAATAACACATAAAAATTAAAATAAAAAGAAAGTACAAATGAGTGCTGAAGTCGTGGTTTGACATAATTTGTTGGCTATGAATTTATAAAGATTAAATTACAAGAATGGTTCTAAATAAATTGCGCAAGAGTTTACAAAGTTTAAAAATACGCAAAAGGTTATAAAAATAGATTTTCGGTTGAGTTTACAAAAGTTTTAAAGTTTAACAAAGGGTTATTAATAAAATTTTAAAAATACACAAAGGTTATTAATATAAATTTTGGAAGTGTAAAACTAATGGGCAGCTTTTTGCTTGTGAGTGACATTATATCTTAAATAATTCATTATAAATTAAATAATTGAACGGCAGCCTCGGAATCCGCGCACTGAAATGGCCGGTCGGACTCTCGAGCGGGGGTCAGGGCTCGCATCTGCAAACCGGGGAAAGAAGGGGGACGAAAAACTCTAAGAGGGAATTATTTATAAATAATAGGAGCTTGTCTTAAAAAATTAAAACAGAAGGGAGTAGCTGAATAACGTAAAAACAAAGAAAGAAATTGTGATTGTGGGACTTACTGGTTCTCGAATAAATCCGTTGGAATCGAAGGGATTTCTTGACCGGATGGAACGGCACTAAAGTTTATTCGCGCACTGATTCTACATGATTACTAACTAACTGACTAACCAACAACTCACTTACTCATTGACCAACTAACTAACAACTGACAACTCTCTCCGTAACTCTAAAAACTCTAGACGTAACTAAACTTACAACTAACTCGTTTTCTTCAAGATTTGGTATTATATATATTGAGTCTTACAAGGGGAGGATCCAGATGTAGGTGGTTCAAATATTCTAATTGGTAGGACTCTTTTTCAGGATTGTGTAGTGAATTCTAAGTTTTCTTATTGGAGAAATAGTTTTTCCTCTTTGCCCAATCATACGTTGAGTAATCTGTCGAAAGTTTCTTTGTTTCCTCTCACATTCCTTAATTTTATCGAAGGGATCCTATCGCATAAGTTATCTTCCCTTTGGGTTTAAGAGATAAATAATGTTTTCTATCGTGCTAGACGTGCTACGGTATGGTTTGCAGATGGAGGAAACGGTTATTTATTTTTTGCTTATGTTTAGATACTTTATTGCTCATTTTTTGTGAGGAAACGTGAAACTTTGCTTAGATTCCATGTTTGGTTTTGAATTGCTATCTTCAGAATTTCTTATTTGTTGACTCAATATTCAAAAGGAGTCGGAATTATCAACTTGGTCGTTTCGTCCATCCATGTTTGTCATCACGTTTCTAACAGACTAATCCTTGACGCATAAAAAATTATCGGAGACCGTTGAAACGAAATTTCTTTTGTAAATTATTTATTTCTCTGACGAAGGGAAATCGTGGAGTCTGCCGGACGTGTGAACACATTTAATTTATTAATAAATTCTATTGTAAAAAGATTTTTGTTTACCATTGATGAGGCTAACTCGAAATATTTTTGATAAAAGACAATATAAAATTTATTTTGCTTTATTATTTGCTTTTTAATCTTGTTAATCTCATTTATTAATATTCCTGACTCTTTATATTATATTATTCTTTTTTTTTATATGTACTCTTGTAATAATTGTTTTTTTACTATATTCAAATTGTTTTATAAGCGACTGAAAAGGTGACTTTGTAAAGTCGAAACGTTTCGCAATTTTAAATCTAATTTACGCCAAGTTGTTTCGAATAAAATTACATATTGTTTTTATTAAATTTAATTTTAGTAATAGTTGTATTAAGAATTAAAAATAAACTGTTTAATAATTATTAGTTATTAGAAATATTTATAGCACGTTTATTATATAATGTATTTATAATAATTTATATAAAAGTTATCGATTAATTACTTCTATGTTAAAAATGGACCAAAATATTAATCAAAGATTAAAAATAATTACTTAAAAATTACAATTTGATCAATTAAACTATTAGATTGTAATCCTAATTCATTTTATTTAAATTAGTTGAATCCTAATCTCTAATTTACAATCTTCTATTTAATATTTAAAAACAATTAACTTTTTATTTAAAAAATTGTTTTACCTAATTGCTGGATATATATTTCTAAAATATTTTAGGTGCAACTAAGTTACAATTAAGATATTTATAAAATAATTCTGTATTATTTTCGAACATTAAAATATTTTATATTTATTTTACAGGTGATGCTATGCAATGTTATCAGTGTAATAGCCGCAATAATAGCCAATGTGCCGAACTTGTTCCTCCAGATTCCATGAAGATAGATTGTTCAGATCTTAAAGATGGTGCAAAATATACAATGTGCCGAAAAATTACACAAGTCATTGAATTTAGTGTCAATGGATGTATGTAAATAATACTATAATATTATGTATATAATTTATTTAACATATTTATATTAGTTAAATTATGTCATAATATTTACTCCTCTATATTAAAAGCATTAATTTATTTTAAAAAAAAATAACTCAACGTTTTATTGAAGGATATATACGAAAGGTTACAAAAAACAAACAAATCTAAAAAATTAAACAAAAATGTTTTTATTTGTAAACTATTTATTGTGAAAATAATTTTTCTCTGTATAATATATAAGTATAAAAAAAATTGTAAGCTCTGATTATTACTTTGAAACTACTATTGAAGATACAGTGGAACCCCGCATTAGTGAACTCTGCGTTAGTAGAAACTATCCCCTCCATATACTCTCAATGTATGTGAGTAACGTGAGTGGGGGATAGCAAGACAGTCGCGTAGTAACCAGTTTTCGTAGTTACGACGTGTTTATAAAGATCGAGATTGGTGCGAAACTGACTTGATCTGAGACATCGCTCTGCTTGCAATTTTATGATTAACAGACCCCAAAAAACAAGAAAAGGGTTGACAAAAAATGCGCAGTTCGGAACTACGTTTGTAGCGGCTTGCCAAAAAGATCGCCGTCGCCAATGCGCCGCTTTGATCCTACAGCCGAATGGATTGCCACTGCGACGCGGGCACATTAAAAAAAATACGGAAACAATCAAATTTTCCACATTTGGTTTTATAAATCAAGTGCCGAATACATTTAATCTTGAAGTGTAAACATAAACTGACTAGATGGTAATACCGCCACGTCCCTGAATTTCACAGAGTTGGAGTGATCACCCCACGTTAGTAGACTCAAAGCCCCAAACAGTCTACTAACGCGGGGTTCCACTGTAGTTCTGTCACGTAGGACCGGATTTTGTGATACTTGAGAGACCTATTAAATTTGCCAGAAAAAAATTTTTATTGCTCATAATTAGGAATATAAAGTTTACTTAAGCTACTACTTTTGTGTTACAAGTGTAATAGGTCAGATATTCCTTGCGAATGCGGAGAGTTTATCTGCACGGGTGAAAATAACCGATTCGCATATGTTACACACAATATTTTTTGTTACTTGTGCCTTGAAGTGTGGACCTTGAGTGCTTTTGCGTCCTTACGAATTAATAGGTACCATTAGGTTCGCGAAATTCTGCGAGAATTACCATGTGTGTCGCGAGATAGCATGCGCATGCGAGTGAAATAATAAAGCTAGACGTAAATAAATTCAGTTTGTCGTGGATTAAATTAGGCGATAGTGCTGAAAGAAATACTATTTTCACGCTATCTATTAAGAACACAAAAACAGTGAAGTACTGGGTTATCGGTAAATGACGACTTTGTGGACGGAAGAGAGCAACGAGGATAATTTTCGACGCACGTGCAACAAAATAGTACATTATACAATAATAAAGGCGCAAATTCAGCCTTCTATGCAGGTGTGCAAAAAGTCATTACACCCGTGTTGCATATCGTATTTTTTGTTACTTGTGTGTCGATAGTTCCTTGAGTGTCTTGAGCTCTCAAAAATTGACAGGTTAACTGAGGTTAAGTTTGCAAAAGCGGCAAAGCGTAGATAAATTCTGTAAGAGTTTTACCATATGCATATCGCGAAACGGCGTGCAGTGTTTAAATGATTAAACGTGCTAAAAAAGTCATGCTGAAATGTTTTTCACGCTATCTATTAGAGGACAAGAACTGCAATAATGTTAAAATGCTGAAATTGGTGACTTACTCACAAAAATGTGACACGAAAAGAACCACTTTCGACGTACATGTAATAAAAAATAAATTTTTTAAATAAATTTATGATTGTACACTTTTCAATGTATATGTGTCATTTTCTGTAACTACATCTATGGCTACGATTTTCTAGCTCTCTAATTGTAAGACTACATTCTCTTTGGCGCTCACGATGCTTGTAAGCATCATTTGTCCTTGTTTAATATTTGATGGACAACAAAGACAAAATAATACTCACAGCGCTGTAAACTTCAAAGAGAATGCAGCCTAAGTCTCTATAAGTCTCTATGCTTGCGTATTAAATGTATACAAGTATATAGCGTGTTGAACGAGTTGGTAAAACATTTTTTGTACTTTTTGTTTTCTTATCGGCGAATATTGTTAAGATATATCACGTTAAAATAAATTGCGTCCACATATGCACGGTGAATGGGTAATTTGGAGATTTCCAAACACTGATAAATAAAAAATGTCAATTTCAGAATTCTTTTTACACAAAACGAGCTTGTTGAAAACATAGCAACACCGGCGTTAGCTGTCAAGAAGATGAAAAAAATTGATCTACATTATTATAACAAATGATTATTTAATTCAAAAATTGACAATAACAATCCACATTATATTTTTATTTGATTTCAATAAAAACTTATTTCTCTTTCATTCTTACGTGGATAATTTTTATAAAAATTATCGTAAAATATTAACTTTTCCCTACAAATTGAAAAAAAAATTAAAGTCTGTACGATCTTTTTGGAGTTATTAAGATTTTAAGAAAAAATGGTCATTTTAATTTTCATCGCTTATTACTCGTGAATAGATCAACGTATAGCGCTCCGCAAAAAAACAATGGAAAATTGAAAATTTGCACTTCCAAATATTAATTGATAAGTTGGGAAAAGCGCTTAGGCAAATTTGGCACAAAATTCCGCAGAAAATTATTCAGAGGTACATAAACATATAAGAACGTTTACAAGCAGTAATTGATCAAAGAACTTTAGTATTTATTATTGGGGAGTAATCGTACTATAAAACTTTGCTTTAGCGACGTGATTGGATCCTTTTTCACGACAATAATTGAAATAAATAAAAACCGTAAAATATGCAATTTTTTATGTAATCTTTAAAAATGCGATTTGTTGTTAGAAAAAATAAATCTATGTAAAAATTAATAATAGCATTTGAAAGTGCAAACTTTCAGCTTTCCAATACTTTTTTGCTGAGCGCTGTACGTTGATCTGTTCACGAGTAACAAGCGATAAAAGTCAAAGTAACCATTTTTCCTTAAAATTGTAATAATTTCGCAAAAAAAAATCGTACAGAATTCGATTTTTTTCAATTTGTAGGGAAAAGTTCATATTTTACGATAATTTTTATAAAATTTGCGAGAAAAATTCACTGCACCCCATGGAGCGCGTCAAAGTATAAAAATTTTTGAAGACAAAACACGTTCTTATTCTTAAAGAGATGCCGAAAAGGGAAAAGGAGAGGATCAAAATCTGACAAATGCTCTTTAAAGTAGAGACATCAAGCTTTAAAATGAAAAAAAGAACTTTCGAATAGGATAAGTTTTTGCGAAGTTACAATTATTTAAATTTGAGTGAAATTTTGGTAAAAATTTTTGTTACGTTAATTTTGTTGCTCAGTGTATATATAAACTATTTAAAAAATCTGTAAATGTGCTTAACATTATAAAATGTATGATATCCAAACAAAATTACTTTTTTTAACTTTTTTAAAAGTAATTTTGTTTGGATGTTACTTTAGTGTTAAAGATCTTTTTTACAGAGTTAATATATACACTGGCGCAAAAAAAACGAGACAAAAATTTTGACCGATTTTTGGGCAATCTTCAAAGTAATGCAACTTTGCGAAAAATCGTCCAAGTTACACGTACTTTTTTTTAAATTAAAGGGCAAAGACTCTACTTTGAGAATCCCTAGGCGAAAGTTTGATTTGTTAAGTGCAAACTTTTGTATCGCATGAAAACCAAACATGTTTTTTTTTAATTAAAAAAAGTAAAAGTTTGTTATCATTTTTCACAAGTTTTTCGTTAAAATCTGGCTAATATTAATCCAGATTCTTAAAGTTCATTCTTTTCTAAGCAATTTAAAAAAATACATGTCGATTCGATGTTTTTTGTTGATTGCACACGAGTTTGAAATTTGTACTGTATTTTAGGGCATTTTAGCGAATAAATACGGTATTTTTTGAATATCATGAATTTTGAGTATCAATATGATATTGCACATTGATTTTATTCGTGTTTAACTCAATCATATCGCCGTCATCAAAGTGACCTGATGTGCATCACGTGGAGAATGACGGTCGAATTTTGTACATCATATGGCTCTGAAATTCATCAGTAGAAATTTGTACTTACTGATCTGAATATAACGGATAGCTGACGCACCAAATTCACTGAAGTCAACAGAAGATCACATTCCTCTATATTCATAAACCCACACATACACGTAAACATACATATACACATACTCATACATAAAAAATAAAAGTTCAAATTTTATTTAAAAAAATCAGCCTTTTAAGGGCCACATGAAGTACGAAATCCGACCGTTATTCTCCACGTGGTGCACATTGAATCACCTTGATGACGACGGTATGATTGAGTTAAACACAAATAAAATCAATGTACAATATCATATTGATACTCAAAATTCATGATAATAAAAAAATACCGTATTTATTCGCTAAAATGCCCTAAAATACAGTGCAAATTTCAAACTCGTGTGCAATCAAAAAACATCGTATCGACATGTTTTTTTTTTAACTTGCTTAGAAAAGAATGAACTTTAAGAATCTGGATTAATATTAGCCAGATTTTAACGAGAAATTTGTGAAAAATGATAACAAACTTTTACTTTTTTCAATTAAAGAAACATGTTTGGTTTTCATGCGATACAATAGGTTCGCACTTAACAAATCAAATTTTCGCCTAGGGATTCTCAAAGTAGAGTCTTTGCCCTTTAATTTTAAAAAAAGTACGTGTAATTTGGATGATTTTTCGCAAAGTTGCATTACTTTGAAGATTGCCTAAAAATCGGTCAAAATTTTTGTCTCGTTTCTTTTTGCGCCTGTGTATATATAAGAAAAGTTGTGTAGACCCGAGAAGTGCGCGTTTTATCATCGCTTTCCCGCTTACGTGATTAACAGTCGAGTCCGCGACGAGTTTTATGGCGATGATGTGACAGTTTGTGGTGTATTTACACAAATATTTATTAATGTTTTTCACATACTTTGCAACATTTTTATTACTTTTAATTTCAAAAAACAATATTCTTGTTTATAAATTTGTATTCTTCCTATATATTTGCTGGAGCCGTTAATTCCAAAAATCGCCACGGATATTACTACAATCAATTTTAGAGATGTGCACGAAGCGAATAGACTGAGGTTGACTTGACATTACAAATGCTTCGAAGTATCTGCGTAAACTCAACTGTAGCTGTAGCTCACTATGTTCAACATTGGTCTGTTTTTAGTAGCTGCATTAAATTGATATAATTAGAATGAAAAAAATATGGAAATTATTCAATTTAGAGGAGGGAGCTCCGATGACCTCGACCTTGATATGTTGTCAAGATCACCCTCCTGAATGATTTTTAAAAGATTTTAACCATCACTCGTGATTCATTAAGAAGTTATTAACAAAAAAAGTAATAAGATATTTTTCGTTTTATTTATTAAAGCACCAAATATTAAGTTAAAAACCTATGTGGTATGGCACAAATGCGGACATCGTTTCGCTGTGTAAGCAGAAAGGATATGGGTGGAACTCACTTTGCGTAAAAAATCGAAAACTCATGTGGTGCAAAAAAAACATGGGCGAGATGCAGAGGCAAGGACTTCGCTTCTCTTCTTACATTCTCGCATTAATATTTATAACATATTTTATCTCCGTGGCGCAGAACAATGTGGAAACAAACAATGTGAATGTTGTTTGACGTAAAAAGTTGCAAACCTATAGGGGAGCGGTGGACAAAACGGTGAGTTAGGAATATTTTCCGAACAACGCAGCGACATCTAACAGGAGCGACATGAATTTTGAGGAAAAAGGTTCCCGATGTAATTTTAAACAGGTTAAATAATTTCTTACATTCCAATGCAAATTTGTAACAAATGCACCTTGTTTTTGGGCCTTCGCCGAACTTTTTCCGGATCATTTAATGCAAGTAAGTATTGAAAATCTTTTTTTAATACAAAAACAAGTTTTATTTCGTGAAAGTGAACCCCTTAAAAAATAAATTAAGCTTTTGTTCGTTAAAAATATTAATTTGCCATTACATAATACATTGTCACTCGTAAATATGATTCGGAGGCAGAACGAGGAGGGGCAAAATGGGGAGATTTATGGGCTTCTTTTTAGAATGCAAAAAATAACTAATCGCATACGTATGTGTTCCAGAATAGTACGGAATTATAAAAAAAAAACATCGAGGCAGTTAGAGTAAGGATGACAGGTCGCTGTTTTAAGTGTCGTTACGGGTGTAAGCAATACCCCAACTGCTGTTGCTGCTCGGCGTTCCTCAAACAACTTTGAACGACACGTAAAAAAAATGCGAAACGATCTTGAGTGCGAGGTAGAGAAAAAAATGGGCCATTTTACTAGAGTTTTCAGCTTTGAACAGGAGAAGGAACTGGTTCAATTTTTGATTTCAATGGAAGCCTGACGTATGAAAAATTCCGCAAAATTGCATATCAACTAACTAAAAGGAATAACATTCTACATCCATTTAAAAAAGGCGATAAAGCTGGAATTGACTAGCTGAAAAATTTTATGAAACGCAATATGGAACTGAGTCTGCGCACGCCCGAAGCTACGTCAGCTCATGAGGATTCAAACGAGTATCGGTATAACAATTTTTCGACATTTTGTGTTCTTTTTATGAGAAATACGGCTTCATTCCCAATAGAATTTTCAACTGCGACGAGACCGGAATTTCTATAAATCCTAAGGGACCCGCTCGAATCATTGCAATGAAAGGTCGGCGTCAAGTTGGGGTAGTAACATCGTCAGAAAGAAGCGAAACTGTAACGGTGAAAATTTGTTTTTCGGTGACCGGTACTTACGCGCCGCCAATGTTCATTTTTCCAAGAAAAAGAATGCAACCATCATTCCAAATGGGGCTTCCGCCAGCTGCATTCTCAAAATGCAGTGAATCAGGTTGGATGATCAAAGAGCTTTTTCTCAAATGGTTTAGGCACTTCGTCGCTTTTACAGGAGCAACTCCCGAGGCCTGTTTTGTTGATCCTCGACGGACATTCAACTTACACAAAAAACATCGATGTTATCGACAAAGCTCGGAAAAACGGCGTCATTTTGTTCTGTTTGCCGCCTCATTGTTTCCACAAGTTACAACCGCTTGATATTGCTTTTATGAAACCACTGAACAAGTTTTTGGATGACCAAATCCGCATGTTTCTTCGAGGGAATCCTGAAAAAGTGGTAACATTGGCTCACGTCTCATCGCTCTTTGATGCAGCATATGCAAGAGCGACAATTATGACAACCGCAATCAATGGTTTCAAAACTGGAATTTTTCCATTGAATTCCAGCGTTTTTATTGTGTCCAGCGTGTTCATTTTGCTCCTTCGTTGACAACTGACATTAAACTTTCCAGCGAAGCATTAGCAGCGTCCGAGCTTGTCTTGGAAAACGCTCGTAAAACACCAATCCCGTCGACATCAACTACTGAACGGTGTAGCAGTCAACCTGACAACTCCAACAGCAGTACTTTGAAGCGATTACGCTGCAGGAGATTATGCCTATTCGACGAATTGCTCAAGGTACTCAACGTGTCAGTAAAAGACGAGGAAAAACTGCAGTACTCATTTCGTCACATACAAAACACAGCTGCTCGAAGAAATTGCTCAGAAACAGGCAAAAAAAAAAGAGAATGCTCCAAATGAGCTTTTATCAGATCCCAGAAGAGGCCGAGGCCGACCTGCAACCAAAAGTCCAAAGACTCCTAAAAGAGGTCGAGGCCGACCTCCGGTCCGAGTCAAGTAAGAAAGATAGCCAGCTCTATGTGTTTCTATTTATTGCAAAAACTGTTTCACTTGATTTTTCAATAATTTTCGACAAGTATACTAATGTAACAATTCCATTTGAACAATAAATTGTTTATTAATTATGTGTTATTACTGCTTTTAAGTGATCCCCGCTCCTGGGACAAAATGGGGAAAAAGTCGCCTTTTAGGAAAAACAATATTTTATGAGGTTCTCTAAAAATATATGTACTTTTTTGTACTTTGTTAAGTGTTTTATCGGACAACACTTTTATGGACAAGTATTTATACAGTATTCGTAAAATGATTTATTTTTCTTACAGAAGAAAAATTGCATTGAATGTTACGGTCCCTGTTCTGTCCCTCGCTGCCCTACGGTGCAAAAAACGTGTAAGCGAGATGCAAAGGGTGAGGCCTTTGACCCTTCCCCTATATCCTCACATTATTACAATATTGACAATTTTTTCGTTAATTTTTTAATAAACAAACGTCAATTAAAACTTTTTGACAGTAACTTAGGAGAGTAATAAATATTGACTTTATAATATTAGCAACATATGTATAGTCAAGGTCATCGGAACTATCTCTCTTATACTGAATAATTACCGTACATCGTATTTATGAAACTTTCTTTGTTAATAACTTTCTAACAAATCACGAGCCTCAAAAAAAATTTTTGTTTAATACTAATCCGGCGGACCAGACTAGTCAATCCTTATGTATTTTGACTCGCCAAATCCAAAGTCCAAATTGCAAAATTAGCTCACATTTTCTAACCTAAAAAAAATTCTTTTTTAATGTTAGTCTGGCGGACCAGACTAGTCTATCCCTATGTATTTTGACCCGCTGAATCCAAACTCAAGGTCAGAATTGCTGAATTGGCTCATTTTTTCTTAAATTTAAAACAATTTCTTATAATGTTGATCCGGTGGACTAGTATATTTTTACTTATTTTAACCCGCTGAATCCAAATTCAAGGTCAGAATTGCTGAATTAGCTCATTTTTTCTTAACCTCAAAAAAACACCTTGTAAAAAAAGTTTGGGTTACAAATGTATAATCCAGAGCGTGCAAGCTTGCATAACCACATTACCCGGGGAAAATTCAATAGGTATGACAAGTTTGAGCTTCTGTGAATAAATAGCGTGGAAAATTCACTTCCTTTTTCTAATACCCAGATAGTCAAGTAAAGGCAACGTGTTGTTATTTTGCTGTCACTTATTCCCTATTAATTTTATCAAACTAAAGCCAAGGTGTTTCCTCAAACTGTCTTTTGTTCTGACATCATGTAAAATTCTACATTAGAATTCAACAAACTGACGGCAAGTTGTCAACATGCATGCACAATTGCTGTCAATGTGACAAGTTTATTATTCTTCAATGCATGCACTTATAATTTTATAAACTCATGAAGGTTATTTGCTCTTCTGATGTTAACTTCGTTCTACGTTAAATTACAATGACAGCAAATTGTGGGCAAGTTCACAACATACATGTAGTGCATTAATTTGCCCGATATGCTTAATCTCGCTTGGCTATCTGGGTAGCAAGGTCTATCTCCCCCTGCTTACAGAGCGAAACAACGTCCACGCCTATACTTTACTACAAGGGTTTGCGACTTTAGATTTAAAATTGTGGCCAAATAGCGAATTAAAAATGTTTGAGTTAGGTTAGGAAAAAATACGGGGAGGGGGTGCAGGGAGAGGGGCGGAGCGCCCCCTCCCGTCCACACGTTCTTTAATCACATTTAAATTTATGTTTGTGTAAAAATTCGGCGCCCAATATTCCGTCGTATTTCACAGGAACATTATGAATTACATATACCGAGTGGCTAATTTTTCCTTCTCGAATCGGAATACGTATACGAGTTTTTCCTATAGTTGTAATTGAGTGTCCGGTAAGGCCGGTAATTTCGATTTTTACTTTATGAATAATGGCGTCATCTTTTAATGTTTCTAGTTTTATGAAAGAAATGGTTGCGCCGGCATTGATGATAAATTTGATTCTTCTTCGTTCGCCTTCGCATACGGGCAGTGCTAGCATGTCCAAGTCTGTGTCACTGTCCATACGCTTTACGTGCGTAATCTGATACGCTGCGGCTGTGCGCGTCGAACTTGAGACATTGCTCGAGCTCTCGTCGTTGTCGCTGCTCGCTAATTCCGAGCATCTTGTCATTTTAATTTCTTTATTCTTATTTTTGCTATTTTTAGCCTTTTTATAGTTTTTGGCTCTTCCTTTGGGTCACCTTCCTTTTTAGGGTGCCCGTGTAATTTCCAGCATTTGTTCCGGGCGTGTCCGGATTTTTTGCAGTAATCGCAATATGCATTTAGTGTATTTATGCAAGAGCGTCCTTTCGGTTTCGGTAATTTAAACTGATTGACATGTCGACTGTTGCGACATTCTCGTTCATCGTGGCCAGTTTTCCCGCACTTTTCACATTGGAGAGTCTGTTTATGATTATTCTGCTAAGATTCAGTGTGGGCCTCTTTTCTGTGTGCATTGGTTCGTGCATTAGGTCCCTTGACCTTTCCTTCTACGCTCGCTTTTGCGATTGTTTCATAATGTTGAGTTGCCCGATCCCTCGAAGTCTTATTAATCTCGGGGATTATATTCCATGCTTCTTTTAAGCTTAAATATTGGATGTGAGATCCGCGCTGGTGCCATAAATCTCTAAGCAATTGCGCATGTGAAATATCTAGCGCGTGGCTAGTAAGGCGTCGCGTATTCCTGGCCATTTTCCTTGGCAGAGAGTGGAGTTTGTTTCGATTTCCAAGTTGAGAACGAAGTTCGCGAATTTCAAATAATAGCTCATGGAGCATGTTCTTCATGGGGTGTATCAATCGCCTATTTATTTGTGGCGCTGCCGGTGTATTTCCATTTTGCTCGTGTGAGTCCCGAACCTCTTGTGATTCTTCTTCGGGTTTTTCCCGAATTACGCGGGGTGACGCATTTGGCGGGAAGCGTGTCGACGGTCGCGCTACGTCTATCCCGCTGTGTTGGTGAACGTGTGTCCATGTTGTCGTTATTTATTATACTAAAGACTCTGGTCCCTGTATTGGGAACACGCGTTCGATTGTTATATTCGGAGAGTTCGCTCGACTATCCAAAATTCGAATCGCGTTATCCAATATTGCTGTTAACGCGTCTTGAACTACGTTAAATGCTGTATTAATGTTTTGCTCGGTGAACATGGACGTTCGGTTATAAGCATGCGTGCTGAGTTCGCGTTACGGCTTATTTATCGCGTATGTCGCGTTGCGCTAGTACGTTTGCATTCGTATGCCTTTTGAATTACGGTAGCTATCCTAGTTATTTCTTTTACGGTAATCGCAGTTACCGGGGGTCAACCGATATTTTGTTCTATTCGCATTACAATTTTGTATCGTCCTACGCTGGTTCCATGTTACAATTTAATGTGTGTCGGACTTACATAAGTATGACGATAAGCTGCATGGTGCGGCGATCAGCTGAACCTCGTCGCGGTAGGTCTCGGCGTCGTCTCGAGTTTCACTGTTATCGCTGACGCGTTGTGTATGCTCCGACGTGACTGGCTTTCTGGCCTGTACAGCTGATTGTTCGGTGACGCTCGGCTCCTCTTGGATCTTCTTTTGGTAGTGTAAATCCCACGGTTGTCACCACTGTTGTACCCCTCGTTGGGAGTACGTTGGGGATCGCTGCCCGCGATCTCGCGAGGAAAGTTTTTAGTCACTCACACACCGTTCTTCGTTTTGAACACTTTATTGTAATGTCTGTTTACAGTGTGCGGTTAGATCGCGACCCCGCAAGCCAGAGTGTCGCGTCTATGAGTTCACTGTCCACGACCCCGCAAGGCAGAGTGTCGTAGTTGTATATAATACAATGTTTTGTGTCGGCGATACACGACCCCGCAAAGCAGAGTGTCGGGTGTTATGTCAGTTTGACCGCTTCGGATTGGCCCATCTCTTGACGACTTCTGGTTGACCCGTCTCTTGACAGCTTCTGGTTGACCCGTCCCTCACTTTCTTTTTGCGGTTCATATATCGTTAATTTGGTAGTCGGATCGAGAGAAGGAGATGATTGCGTGAGGTCGTAAGTCGGTCAGTGTTCCAAAATCTTGCTTAGACAGCAAGTGCTGTCTAAGAAGCATTGCGCTAATTGTCGAGCGGATTGCGCGGAACCTCGCGCTATGCATTCGATGCTGACTACTGCAGCTGACTGACTTACGTCATTGGTGCTACTAACACCTTTCTTATCGGTATGAGTGTGTCACTCATAACACTATGTGAATGAGGTAGTAGAGATTGAACGAACCATAGCATAAGAAAAAATGGCCGACAAGGACGTCTTTGCAACCTGGGTCTAAAAACATCATAAATAACGTTAGTTGAGTTTTCAAAAGTTCTTCTTTCACCTCTTCATATTAAATTAGGACTCATAAAACAATGGGTGAAAGCTCTAAATAAAAAGGGTGAATGTTATCAGTATTTACAAGAAAAATTTTCCAACGTCTTTGATGCAAAATTGCGGAGAGAAATTTTCGATGAACTTCAAATACGTAAAATGTTGAGAGACGACAATTGTGTCACCAAAATAAATGAAGACGAAAGAGCAGCATGGCTGAGTTTCAAAGGTGTCATAGAAAATTTTCTAGGAAACCACAAAAGTCAAGATTACAGAGAAAGGATGGCGGAAATAATTTGAAACTATAGAAAATCTAAGTTTGCAATGTAATCTTAAGTTGCATTTCTTGGATT
>NW_023415398.1:0-20522 GCF_013373865.1 Monomorium pharaonis | reverse complement strand
TCTGAGAAGAAAGAATGGTAAACACGAAAAGTTCTTTGAAGATTGATCAATCCTTTGCTGTAACATAAAGGGTGCGTTCATCTTGCGCGCTTTCACGCTGAAAGGCTTAACAAGCGTCGCTGTCGGCGTTCGACTTGGCACTTTCATACACTTTCGTAACATCATAATTTCATAGCAAAACGTCATCATTTCTCGCTTACAATCGCTTTCTCAAAAGAGGTGTTGCAACAAAAAGCGCTTTTAGTTAACACGAACGCAAAATTACTCGGCAACAGTATTACTAGTTGTAGTTATTACTAACGATAATTTATATATAAGTGAAGCAATTTATAAACCTCATTCAATATATATGTGAATATAATATAATAATATTGTTTTCTCAATATATTACTTTATAGTTAATAAAACTTACTTAATTTACCGAATAAAATTTAAAACTGGTTATTACTCATACAGCACGGAAAGATAGTAAAAACGTTGCAGAGACATTTCATGGAATATTGAAACGTTTCATATACATTGCAATATGTTGCAGCAATGTTTGCTGTACAATTGCAGCAATCTTAAAATGTCCCCCTTCAGAAATATTGCAATGTAATGTTAAAGAAATGTTACAGTGCAACGTATTTATAATATTGCAATATATATACAAAATGCGCTATACGAATTTCGTACGTGCAAACTGTTTGAATTCAGACTTTAAAATACTTAAACACTCAAGTAAACGTGCAATTAAATATAAGTTTATGATCTCTTTTACTCCAATTAATGGAATGTAATATAAAAAATATTATGTATGAATCTATAAGAATTTGTTTTCCTGCATATTAGAAACTATAATAAAATTTTAATTTTTATACATAGAAATAAAGAAAAAAGATTATATTGTGTACAAGTGTAAAGGTTATAAGTGTAATTATAATTATATTTTATATAAAATTTTTATCTAACGTTTAATACATGTAACTGCAAGCTTCTGTGCTGTATGGGTAGTATACTGTGGTATGATACCTCTACGTAATTTTGAAGGCGGTGAACATGTTGTTTAACATTTTTATTTTGTAACATTTCAACTTCAAATATCATCCTCTTCACTTTCTTCCAATGAAGATGAGAACATGATATTGTAAAATTTATTTTACTGTTATAGCTAATATTCGGCTTTGATTATTACTGAGAGCAGCCATTTTTTCGTCAAAATAAGTATAATAGTTGTTCGGTTTGCAGCTAGCGTTTCTACGCTGTTTCTACGCGTTCCTACACGAACGAACAAAATTACTGCATCTAAGCGTCAGTACTGACAGTTAACAGCGTGAAAGCGAGCAAGACGAACGCACCCATAATATATATGTTGGATTTGACGTACCCGCACACACACACGCACGCCACACACGCACACACACACACACACACACACACACACACACCACACACACACACAAATCAGTCCATTAAATGACAAAATATATATGTATGAATATGTATGTTTTTTAATCAAAGAAACGATTTACATATTATAAATATAATGATTAGAATAAGTTAGGGTAGATGGCCATATTTTTTTTAAATGCAAAAAACATACTTTTATTTTTATTATTTTTTAATAGCGTTTGCTATATTACTTCATTGAAGCTTTAAGTATGTAAAACTATTGACATTAAAGAGAAAATACTTAATAAAAATTTTTTATTATCAAAATATTAAAACATGAACATTGGCCATCTTTCACAACTTTTATGGAAAAGATGGCTATAGTGTTATAGAACAGTTGGCTATACATTTTTTATGTACTTAACATTTATAGAATAATAAAAACATTTATAATTTTACATATTTAGTTTTATTGCCACATATTATCACATATTTAATTTTATTTTTAAACATTTTTCATATTAAATGTTCACACAAGTTTCATCAATTTAACTCATTGTCATTAGTAAAAAAAACATATATGATATGTGAAATTAAAATATTAGGGGCATAACTTAATTCTCGTCTTTTTTAATAAAATATATACATAAACACTTACCCCCAAACTTATGTCGAAATGTCATGGGCTATCTTGCCCAAACTGCGAGAGAAAGATAATCATAATATTTATTTAAAAAATAGAAAAGGAAATAAAAAATATAATTACACATTACAATTTACATACTTTTGTTACGTGGATAACGTTTATTGCGACAGCATAACTGTAATTTATTCGACATTGTGGCAATTTCTAATGAACACGTGAAAAACTTTGCAGCAGTCAAAAATAAAAACGTGATGTGACATCCACAATATCATTATTTCGAATAATATACGCACATAAACTAGAGTAAATATTGATTATCTTTAAAAATAATTACAAAACACATTATTTAGCAATTATTGAAGAAATTATAGCCATTGGTCATCTTTTCCGTATGGCCATCATACCCTAACTTACCCTATATGCAATTGTTAGATGATTTTTAAATTTAAACGATAATTTATCTTTTTTATGTTTTTTTATCTGAAAAAAAATCATAAAACAGATCACATAAATACTACTATACAATTTTAACACTTAACTAGTCCAAAGAAGATACCTATACCCCATACTTAAGCTTTGAAGATTAAGAAGCGATATTCTTATCCAGAGCTGCACGAGAGTCGACCGTCTTACCCGAATCTTACGTAATCCTGAATGGCTGTCAAGTGATGGCTTTACAGAGTATCTTGGTCCACGGGATTGGGGGTTGGTCTAGTCAGAGCAGGTCCTCGCTGATGCGCGGCTCGCCGAACAATGAGGATTTTCGCTCGGTGGCCATAGAACTTATACTAATGGAAGGGAAAAAGAACCCGTACAAGTATGTCCAGGAAGTGAGAAACAGACAGAAAACTAGTTCTGTCTCATTTCATCTCAAGTCATGTTCTACCTATCCTTGTCGCACAGATGTTGGACACAGTTTTGGCATACGGACGGTATACGCTATTCCGCTTCCATTAGTATAAGTTCTATGGCGGCGGCCGGCCGCCGCTGCCGCGCGCCCTGCACAGCTAGTCCATCCCCTCCACTTGCAACCGAAAAGCCGCTTTCTGGTACTAGTTTATTACACAAGTCACTTATCACACGTGTAATATATATTACACATGTAGTAGCTTACACACTTCATGGGCTAGACGTGTATTCCGTATTATAGGGATTTCACACACTGTAGACATCTGATATTAGACATCTTTTAGTTGTCTTTAGTAGTTGCATTATAGACATGTTTTTATTCTAAATATTTTTAATAAATTTGTTTTTTATGAGAAAAAGGTGTAAATAAAATTTTAAATTGGATAAATATATATATATATATATGATATATATATATATATATATATATATATATATATATATATATATATATATTTATCCGATTTAAAATTTTATTTACACCTACACACATATATATATATATAAAGCGCTATGTCAAAAAATTTGTAGCCAGCCTATATATTGTGTGTGTGTGTGTGGTGTGTGTGTGTGTGTGTGTGTGTGTGTGTGTGTGTGTGTGTGTGTGTGTGTGTGTGTGTGTGTGTGTGTGTGTGTGTGTGTGTGTGTGTGTGTGTGTGTGTGTGTGTGTGTGTGTGTGTGTGTGCAAAGCATTTTCTGCACCACATGGGTTTGCGACTTTATAAATGGAAAAACTATGATTTTTATGGTTTTTTTCATGGTTTCTGTCATTTTCATGGTTTATGCATATATGTGTATGGTAACGGATTCCCTACTTACCGACATTAAAAAAAAATTTTTAAGTCGTCAAAAATCCTTCTTGTATATGTTTTTTTTTCGCTAAAAGACATCTATTTCAAAATTTAAACCAAATCGGACATTGTTCGTTTTCGGAACTATCGCCTAAATTTTATATAAATATATTTAAAATAAATACACATAAAAATAATTTTAAATTAATTTTTTATAAAGTAATATTTTTTTATATATTTATTGCTTGATAGCATCATGTGATGAACAATACATCTTGAGAATGGATTATTCAATATGACCATATTAACATGACTCTGAGGATGTACTATCTGCAATAAAATCATTTGTCATGAAAAAGAAAAGCAATTATTTTTTATAATAACAAAAAATTAAAATGTTAAAATTTTTCAACATTTTAAAATGATAAATTACAATTTAATATTTTACATGAAAACTATATTGAAAAAAACTATGTATTATCTGCAATAAAATCATTTGTCGTGAAAAAGAAAAACAATTATTTTGTATAATAACAAAAAATTAAAATGTTAAAATTTTTCAACATTTCAAAATGATAAATTACAATTTAATATTTTACATGAAAATTATATTGAAAAAACTTTATGTATACGCACAACGTCACGTAAAGTTGGCACCGCAACTTTCTGCACCGCAAGTTTTCATGACAGTTCTACTTGCACCCTAAGTAGTTCTAGAGTTCCTGATAAGTTTCAGAAATAGTTCCGTTGATTTAGTTAAAAGAAATAATATTTGAAAATATGAGGTGCTATATTCCCTGGCACCTCATTAATAAAAATGGAACGTTTTAACAGCAGTTCTACTTGCACCCGTAATAGTTCTAAAGTTCTTGGTAGATTTTAGCAATAGTTCTGTACATTAAATATATTTAAACAATTTTTTAATTTGGCTGTTGGCACCGCACCACAAGAGTAAAGTATCCCTGTCTAGCGAGTTTCAGCCAACTTTATGGCATTTTCTAACAGTTCTGCAATAGTTTCAAAGCTTTTTGCAGGTTTCGTCGACAGTTTCGGTTTTTTAAACATTTTTAAGCAATTTTTTATTAGACGGCTGGCACCGCACTACAAGAGTAAACTACAATTTTATAGCGAGTTCCACAGACAAGTACATAGCATTTTTAATAGTTCTGCAATAGTTTCAAAGCTTTTTGTGGGTTTTGTCGACAGTTCGTTTGACAAACAATTGTATTTATACGTAACCTCTTTCTAAACCTCTCACGATAAGTATTTATACATGTCATAAATTATTGGTTAACAATAAAGCGACATTGTAAGTTAATTTAAAAATAAAATATTATATTAAAATTAAATATATTTAACGATCAATATTGTAATTATGTTGGTAATTTAACTTAAATAAATCATATGACTTTTTAATTTAATATAAAAAAAGTTTCTCAAAATTAACTTTTACTTTAACTAGAAACAAATTAATCTTAACGTAAATTTAATAGAATTAGTATTTATTTACGTAACTTTTAATATAATAGAATTAATTTCATAATCAATTAAATTTCATTAACTTAGTTAAAAAAATAGATTAACTAACCCAACTCTAAAATTAAAAAATGTCAATTACATTACTAAACATACCTATCAGATACCATAAAATTGGCTGAAGTTTAAATATCATAACGTAGTATTCATATCTAATAGTGCGAGCCAGGAATAAATAAAAAATTGTTTAAAAATGCATAAAGACCTGAACTGTGGACGAAACCTGCAAAAAGCTTTGGAACTATTGCAGATCTGTTAGAAAATGCCATAAAGTTGGTTGGAACTCGTCAGACAGTGGTACTTTACTCTTGTGGAGCGATGCCAATAGCCAAATTAAAAAATTGTTTAAATATATTTAATGTACAGAATTATTGTTAAAATCTATCAGGAACTCTAGAACTATTATATACGGGTGCAAGTAGAACTGCTGTTAAGACGTTCAATTTTTATTAATAAGGTGCCACGGGAAGTTAGCACCTCATTTTTTAAATTTCATTTTTTTTTACTAAATCAACGGAACTATTTCTAAAATTTATCAAGAACTCTAGAACTATTTGGGATGCAATTAGAACTCTCATGAAAACTTGCGGTGCAGAAAGTTGCGGTGCCAACTTTACAGTAACCTTTATAACATTGTATAAACAAAACTTTTAAAGATATTTATTTGAAAATTTAAAGACAGTAAATTCAACTCTTTTCCTAGACTTGGTGCAAGTTTCAGCTCTTAATGTTAACAATTACAACTCTTAACAATTACAGCTACAATGAATTTTAATTAAATAAAAGTAATTTCGGTTGTAAATTGAGATAGAGTCAATTTTCTTTTTTTTAAATTTGTATAAAAATAAAAACTATTGATTAGTTCTTGCGCCGATTCTCTATGGCAAAAATTAAAAAAGTTATTTCATTTGTTAACAAGAAAAAACGTACCTACTTTTTGGAGCCATTTTTCAATAGTTTAAATTATAAAAATCGCTTTGTTCCAAATTGTTCATGATAGTACAACTCTTAAAGAATAAAAAGTACCCAAGTTGGTTGCTGTGTGAAAGCTGAAGAAATTAAGTTCTTCAGAGACGAGTTTTTAATAAACAAATAGCTTTTTGCAAAAACTAATAAAAGTTTTGAGCTAAAATTTTACACATTTTTTCATCATCGTGAAAGGCATATTGTGCTACATTTTTAAAACTATATCTTCAAATCTTTATGAATAACAAATAAGTGAAAAAAAGTGTTTTGACGGTTTAAATTTTTTTGCAACTAAACGCGTGATTCGATTTTAACTTGACGCAGCTCATTTTGTAGGTCTTTTCAAAACCTATATTTTTTTATTTGAAACTTTTTTTTTGTAAAATGTTTACGTTTTGATACACATGCAAAAAACCTGTTTTTTCCATCTTTATGCCTTTTTTTAACAACTTTCCAAAACTAGTTGCGGAAGAGAGTCTCAAACACACACATTTTATTTCTATTCACCTTCCGAACAATTTGGTAAAGAGAAAGTGCTACTTACAATTAGTTCACGTTCAAAGTCTAATTTGCCTGGACTAGAGCGACCATGGCTGCTATGTCCTCTCTGATTTTGCCCATGGAGATCTCAAGGTAGCGAGGAAAATAAATGTAAATTTGGAGATCGTCCACGTAGAGGAGATGGTGGCAGTGCGTTATGGAATGAAGGTTTTCTTCTTCTTCAAATTCCCCAGATGGATTTTCGAATAAACGGGTCACAGTACCACGGTTTAGTCAGGTCAATGACTTTTATGAAAGTCATTGATGAAGATGTTGAATAACAGCGAGCCGAGCATCGACCTCTCAGGGACACCCGCAGGAAGATGGAAGAGAGACGGAGAGCACGAAAGATGCGAACTAAAAAGGAAGTCATAAGAGGAAGAAGGACGTGAAAAGGAGAGGTTATATTTTAGAAACAAGGGTAGGGGAGGGAGGAGAAGGTTGTAAGGTCGCAAATAGCCAGGCCGCGTGACAGAGATTAGAGAGAGGAAAAGAACATAAGAGGATGGAGCTAGGCATGAATGAGTGAAGGGAATACGGAAGTTGCGTTAAAAGTTATGTAATGTAAATGGAATGTGGACCGTTTATGTGGTGGACCGGCAACCCTGAGGGGTGTCCGGTAATAAAGACTATACTAATATATCATTATTTTATCATCATTATCATCATCATTGTCATCATTGTAATCATCATTATTACAATAATAAAATTTATTAATTTCAAAATTTAATACAATAAAATAAATAAAATATAATATTTTAATATTAATATATTGAAATATTTAATAAATATATGACATAACATATGGTAACAATATTTTATAATATTGTTGCGTGCGTCGCCCGGTATACTCCGCGACCGCGACTCAGCTGTTCGAAGACGGATCAATACTATTGATTTCCTGGACCGAGCGTTGTCAGCTGACGAGCGCTTGACAACGCGTGTAAACAGCGAGTTGTTGAATCTCGGTCTCGAGCCTTGTCGGACGTGTGAATAAAGCTGCTTGGTTTTACATTATAAAAAGTGTCTTTCATTTCCGCGGCGCGCACGCTACAATATAACAATATAATTATTTAATAATAATTAAATATAATTACTTAATATTTAATTTTATTTAATTATTACATAAACTTTGCATTATATTTACAATATTATTTCATTAAACAAATTATAATATTAATACTGATATTAAAAAATAATTTTTATAATTTTATATAAATATAATCTTTTTAAGAGTTTCTTGAACGTCTTCCTGAAACAAAAAAAACAATAACAATAAGTAATAATAATAATACAATAGTAATAATATAATATTAATAATAACAATAACCCAGACAGCACCTAAGACTAAAAGGTGACGAAAAGTTGACATTTTTAAGTTATCTTTTCGTCAAAGCCAAAAGACGTCAGTAAGACGTCTTTTCGGCAAGTCGAAAAGACAATATCTCAATCAGCAAGCAATATTTTTTAAACGTTTTTCAAATATTTATTTTTAATTATTTTTACATTATTAATGTTTATTGTACAAATAATATTTATTTAATATTTATTTAATATTTATTTTATATAAATTATTCATTTTAAATAACGATTTAGAAAAAATATTTATAAAATGTTCATTTATAAAATGTTCATTTAACGTTCATTTAATATTTAAAAATAATTAATTTTTTATTAAAAATATTAGTTTAAGAAAATTATTTACGCAATATTTATTTAATGTTTATTTAATATTTATTTTATATTAAAAATAATATCTAAAATAAAACTTAAAAAAATATTTATTTAATATTAATTTAATATTTATATTTTAATCATTAATTATTTAAATAATGATTTAGGACAACTACCTATTTATATAATATTTACATAATATTTATTTAATATATTAACTTTACATTTTAATAAATCGTTTAAAATAATATTTACGTAACATTATTTATTTAAAGATGTATTGGACAATCTTAGACAAAAGTGCATGAAATTTGAATTACTTAAATATCTGTCTAACGCATAGTAAATCTAGATGTAAGAAATTTTAACGATAATTGGAGTCTTATTTTTACTCTTACAAAGGTATTTTTCACGTATTTGCGATTTTTTTCACTTATGAATTTAAACTTTTGACAGTGAAAATGCACAATTATTTCAAGTTATATTTTATTTCTTTAAAACGGTGTAGTGAAAACAATTGAAACTTGGCAGATATTTTCATCTATTCATATTCATCTAAATGTACAAAAAAGTTCAAAACACTGGTACTATTTCTTTTATATTTTTGTAGCTGTTTTATACGTCAAGATCGTCTTTTTCTATAAGATGAAAAAGGATACCATGTAAAATCATGATAAAATAGCTAAAAAAAATATAGAAGAAATAGTACCAGTGTTTTGAACTTTTTTGTACATTTAGTATATAAATAGATGAAAATATCTGCCAAGTTTCAATTGTTTTCACTACACCGTTTTAAAGAAATAAAATATAACTTGAGATAATTGTGCATTTTCACTGTCAAAAGTTTAAATTCAGAAGTGAAAAAAATCGCAAATACGTGAAAAATACTTTTGTGAGAGTAAAAATAAGACTCCAACTATCGTCCAAGTTTCTTACATTTAGATTTATTATGCGTTAGACAGATATTTAAGTATTTCAAATTTCATGCACTTTTGTCTAAGATTGTATGTCCGATACATTCTTAATGTTTATGTAATATTTATTTCATCTTTGAAATAATATTTAAAGTAATACTTTAAAAATATTTTTTATATATTAATATAATATTTATGTTACAATAATTAATTATTTGAAATAATAATTTAGGACAAAAATATTTTCTAACGTTTAATTTATATTTATTTGATATTAATTTAACAATTTAATAAATCGTTTAAAATAATATTTATATAACATTTATTTAATATTTATATATGTTATATATTTACTTTATCTTTAAAAAAATATTTAAAATAATATTTTATATTTATTTATCTAATATTAATTTAATATTTAAGTTACAATAATTATAATAATTTAGGACAAATATTTATATAATATTTAATTAATATTTATTTATTATTAATTAATATTTTATTAAATTGATTCTATTCTATTCTATTCTATTAATTTTATTAAATTGTTTAAAATAATATTTACGTAACATTTATTTAATGTTTATGTAATAATTATTTTGCATTTAAAAAGTTGTTTAGAACAATATTTAAAAAAATATTTAAATTATGA
Source organism: Monomorium pharaonis (assembly GCF_013373865.1). Taxonomy (NCBI): domain Eukaryota; kingdom Metazoa; phylum Arthropoda; class Insecta; order Hymenoptera; family Formicidae; genus Monomorium; species Monomorium pharaonis. The sequence goes on along the minus strand of NW_023415398.1, from coordinate 10,523 downwards.
TTGGGAAGCTTCACTAATTATGTAGTGTAAATCAAGTGTAAAGAGGAAATGTGCCTCAGAGGTTTTATTTATACGCTTTATACGTTTTATTTATACGCTAAAAAATTTTTTGGGTTATCTTTATTACTTTCTTTATATTTATGTGATATTTATATGATATTCATATACAGTATCTTTTACAATGGAAGTTGCAATAAGAAGACGACAATTAGTTGCAGTTGCTCTTTTTCTTATTGTAGAAAGAAAAAAAAGAAAGAAATATAAGAGGAATTGGGCTAGATATTGGCTGCAACGTAGAAATACAGTTAGCAATACATTAACAATATTGCATAAAGAACTAAGGTTTGTAATAAAAATTTACACATGTATATGTATGTACATATATATATTTATACATTAATGTTTTAAATCTTATTTGTAATATAATAGAAAAAAGATGAAAAAGGAGTACAGGTTTTTCGTGTAATATGTGTTTAATGACAACAAAATTGATAAATGTTTTGGTCTGTCTTTAGATTATTTTCAATATTTGCTAGCCGGTTAACAATAAATATTAATATTTTTATAAAACATAATTAAAAATTTAAAGACAAATTGTAAAATAATAAAAAAGATAACGTAATAAAATGTTCAAATTTGTTAAAAAGCCGTTGGTAGTGATTTTACGTGAGATTATTATTTTTGATTATCCAAGTTGTAAAGAAATTATGAAGTTGTCATCTCTAACAATTAAGAAATTATTTTACAAATATGTTTATAATACAAACCATTAATAAAAAAGTAATATATATTTATTTAGAATAAGTTGTCAATGATAGTACGATCACGCGTTTATTGTTAATCGGTTAGCAAATATTAAAAATGGTCTAATGACAGACCATTTATTAATTTTAATCTTATTATTAAACACATGTTTATACAAAGAACCTGTAAAGCTTTTTTACTTCTTTTCTTTTATTTAATTGTTAATTAACAGAGCTATTTACAACTTAGGTTTTTATTAGTAATATTAATATCCTGCTTAATATTAATTAATTAATATTATTAGTAATATTAATGACCTGCTCGCATTTTAATTTATTTTTTAATTTAAAGTTTCTGTTATTTATTGCAGTATCGAAGATCCAAGCTCTTTTCAAAATTATATACGTATGGAGCAACTTGTGCTCGAGAAGTTGTTACATGCTGTTGCAGCTCTAATTGAAAAAAAGGACACAGTAATGAGACAAGCTATCCCTGCTCAAGACCGATTAAGTGTAACATTACGTTATCTTGCTACAGGAAATTCATTCATGGATTTATCGTATTCTGTACGAATCGCTCCTAATACATTATCTCAAATAATACCTAATACATTAAAAGCAATTGTTGAAGTACTTAAAAAGAAAGTTTTTAATTGTCCATCTAGTCCAGTTGAATGGCAAGTTTTGGCAGAGAAATTCAATATACAGTGGCATATTCCGCATTGTTTAGGCTCATTAAATGGGAAACGTATTAATTTCAGACCACCAAGAAAAGCAGGTTCTGTATATAGAAATTATAAAGGAAAAGATAGCATAATCTTTCTTGCTCTTGTAGATGCTGACTATAATTTTATATTTGTGGATGTAGGCAGAAATGGTCGTATGCATGATGCTTCTGTATTTCGAGAAAGTTCTCTGGCTACACAGTTGCATTCAAGAACATTAAATTTACCTTTGCCATCCTCTTTACCTGGATACAATGTTGATATGCCATATGTAAATGTAGCAGACGATGCTTTTTTTCTTAAGACAAACATTATGAAACCATATCCTGGACGCAATCTTACCAATGAAAAAAAAATTTTTAACTATAGACTAAGTAGAGCGCGTAGAACGGTAGAGAACGCTTTTGGCATTATGGCAAACAGATTTCGTATTCTCTTAAATACTATACCTCTTTCAGTTGAAAAGGTAGAATTAATTACATATACTTGTTGCATTTTACATAATTTTTTATTACAAAAAAAAGCACATTCTTATATTCCTTTGGAATTGAGAAACAATATTTCTGAGAGTATCCAATCAAATTTGAATAGTATTTTACATCAAAACGGAAATCGTTGTACTGATAGAGCTGTTATTATTAGAGACCATTTCTGCACATATTTTAATACAATAGGAACTATCCCATGGCAAGATATACGTATTGAAAAAGATTAAGTCTTATTTGATTATTAATAACTTTATTTTATATCTCTTTAAGCAAAATTTTTATTATTGTTAATTTTTTAAAACACGCACATATATGTTTCTTTTGTACATAATTCTTTTGTTTTATTTCATAATAATTAATACACTTCTTTAGATTTAAATTTATATCTATTTATCACAACTCAAATATAAAAATATACAAAGTAATACATCATTTTTATTACAATATTATATCTAATGTAATACGCGCGAATAAAACATGTTAAAATATTATTATTATTAAAACAATAAGTTAACCTTTATAGAATACAAAATAAAAATATTAATCTTGTGTATACTTTTTCATAACAAAAATAAACGCTTTTACACTCCGGTTCACCTCTATTTGTAACAACCATAACACTCATTCTTTGGGGGGATTGCATAGTAATTTTCAATATCAATACTTTAATTAAACCTTATTATAATAAAAAAATATTTTTACAGTCCTTGATCTGCCTTAGCAGAAACATAACAAAAACTTTTTTTTCTAGATTGCAGACTATTTGTACTTTGATTAAACTTTTTAAAAATTAATGTTTTACATAATATTTTATATTATACCTAAGAATAAGTTTATAAGAATACCATTACATAAAATACATGAGATCAATGTAATATAATTAGAATATTAATCCACATATATCTTATTATTTCTTAACTCGTTCTAAGTCTGTTAGACTAGCATTAACAACAGTTTGTACCAAAGTGTTCATAATATCTAATTTGAGATCTGGAGTTCGTATATTTTTAATAAGGGATCCCAAAAAATTCATACATGTATCTACAGGGTCTGTACTATCAGTTGCAACATTAACTGGTGTAACTGGTGTTAATGGCATCTTTAAAGATTGTGCAATCGATTCAACTGCCTCTACATAAGCATCCCCATTTTTTATTTTTTGCTTCTTAGGATTATGAGTAGTGGATGAAGATTGTAATGCATTACCAACATTTGGCGATGATTGTACAGAACATGATGTTGATGGACTTGACGTATTTATATTAAATAAATCAGTAAATGGTAAAGATCTTGATTGCATTTTTTTTTTGTTTTAAAATCGATGGTGTTGTAGCAATTATGTTATCAGATGATGAAGATGCACATGATTGTGATTCTTCATTATTATTATTTAAATCCTCTTCATGTACATAGACATTATTATCTTCAACCAACATTTCTTGCAATTCTTCTAAGTCTTGTGATGTTTGTACATAATCATGCTATAAAATAAAAAATAAAGTATATTTCATATAATAAAAATGTATTATTTATATACGTTTTTATTCTTATCTGTCTTTACATAATTAATTATAAAATGTCTCTTATATTTTAAATATTTTAAAATTTTGCATAAAATATAAAATGTTATTTTATATTTTATTTAACTATGTAAAAAGATTGTAAAAAAATCAAATTAGTAAAATATGTTTATATTATTATAATACAATTATTATTTAAATATGTTATTCTATGCAAAAAGTTTTAGAAATAGTCATTGTTACAAAAATTTAACATATTTAAAAATCTAAATTACTTTAAATATCTACTTACGTGTAACAAAAAACCAGGTGTATCTTTTGTACTATTTGGTAGATGTGAGTTCTTACTTTTTCTGGGAACTATATGTTCTTCCAGAAATTTTAAAGCATCGTAATACCATAAATTAGGTTTATACACCTGTAATTTGTATTACATAACAATACAAATCATTATGTCTAATCTATACATTATTTTAATTAAATATATATACTTACATTTTCACTACCTATACCACTTAATTGAGGCTCTTACTTTTGCGTTTTCAGTATTAAATTGATTTCTTAAATTATAAAATTTAATACTGCATTCTTTTCCCGTTATATTTGGTTTGACAGTACTGACAATTGCACAAATGCGTTCCAATGCTTCATTACGTAGATTTTTATTGTGATAATTTGGGTTTCTCGTTTGATATAAACAAGGCTCATTCTTATATGCATCAATTAAAATTTGAACAGCTTCTTTTGTCCACGTTGCCATATTTATGTAAAAATTTGTTTAATTAATCTGATAACATTAACTGATCTTGCATTAAATAGTATTAGTGCATATTAAAAACTATTCAATAAAGTTATAAAAAAAGGTTATGTTACAAAAAGATAAAATACATTTTTGCTTACAAATTATTTAATACAGTTATTATATTGTTATATTAATAAAATATATATTATTGATCGCTATTAATATTTTATTCTATTTAGATAATTTATAAATAAAACATTAAAAATATAAATGTGTACTAATACATTGTAGTGCAAGTATTCACTGTTAATAATTAAAATTTTGTATTATTCAAACTTACTTTTTCTTTTTTTTTTAATTATTTTAATATCTTTTATGTAATTATTTTAATACTTACTAAAATACTAAAAAATAAATTTGGTGCACCGTATCATCTATGTATAGTATATATATAAGAGTCTCCAAAAATCTTTTAACTGAAATATTAACCTAATACGCAAAATACTTTGCACGTGTGAAGCCAAAACTAGTAGCACACTTATGATTGGAGCACGCACAGTACTTAAGAAAGCCGCATGTAAGGCATCCATTAACAAAACTTATAGTACAAAAAAATCGTATCGTGTGCCGCTGGCTTTATACTTCTGACACTTATATTGTAATATATTTATTTATATTGCTTGTACAACATTATTTTTTGTATTCGAACTGAATAATTTTTGGTTTATTGTCTGAATGAATAACAATTTTCTCGCTCATCGATAGTCTTTCTTTTATAGAAGTTAAAAGAGGACAAAAAAAACAGTTCCATGTTTTTAGGTAAAATGATGATGTAGAAAAAGAAAAGCGTACAAAAATAAAACAAAAATTACATTAAAAAATTAGCGTTAATTTAATTTTTATAAAACTGCGCGCGTATTTTTTGTGTCAAAATAATATGTAATAAATATACAAATAAATTATGTTTTACTATCACAAAATCAACATATTTATTTGTTTAATTATATAGAAATTTTATTGTATTAACCTATCTGTTTGATCACATAAAAATATATATGATTTCCATTATTTTACTTCTCGTTTTTTCAGACATAAATAAAATATTGTATTAGAAAAAATAGATTATTAAAAATATATAAAAGTAAACTTAAAAATGTATATTTTAAATTCTCTTATGTCTTATTATTTTTTAAGTAAAGAAGAAAGACTATCGATGAGCGTAAAAATAAATGTAAATTTGGAGATTGTCCTTGTCATTGGAGATGGTGGTAGTGCGTTATGGAATGACAAAGGTCATTGATAAAGATGTTGAATAGCGAGCCGAGCATCGACCTCTCAGGGACACCCGCAGGAAGATGGAAGAGAGACGGAGAGCACGAAAGATGCGAACTAAAAAGGAAGTCATAAGAGGAAGAAGGACGTGAAAAGGAGAGGTTATATTTTAGAAACAAGGGTAGGGGAGGGAGGAGAAGGTTGTAAGATCACAAATAGCCAGGCCGCGTGACAGGGATTAGAGAGAGAAAAAGAACATAAGAGGATGGAGCTAGGCATGAATATGGAAGTAGTAGGATATAATATTGTAGTAGTATTATAAATAATGTTGTGTAGGGGGAGTTCGCCTAGTGCCGGACACCTAAGGTTTTTTCAGGATAAATAAAAAACTATTTCGTTATATATTTTTTATATTGTATTTATTACAAGTTAACATATTAGAAATCAAGATAAAAGAACAAAATAATCAACTTTGTCAGAACAATTATCTTAAATCACAGTTAATCTTTGATTTATGATTTTAGTGAAACATAAACTGGCCCCTAATACCGGACACAATAAAAGTAAGTCCCCTAACGCCGAACAACTTTAAAATAATAGGTACCGATCACAAATATAGTTAGCAAAACACTCAGAGATATCCACACAAGCTAAAAAATAAAAAAATAAAACAAAAAATTTTTCAGACGGCAAAAGAGGCACAGATTTACCAAAGGGCAAGAATAAGTTTCGTATAGAAGACACAAACATATTATTTGATGCATTAATAACCGGACTTAAAAGAAGTGTATGACAAACTAGAAAAAAGATTTCGCGTTTTCTCATAACCAAGAACCCTTCAAGGTAATTAGCTTCAGGCCCGGATAAATGTGCCACTGCTGTTTGTTTTCGGTGCTTTGTTTCTTTTGTTAGAAGGAGGAAAATTATATTGATTCATGAGTTTTTCAAGATTTGAGAAGAACAAATCTACCTGCGGCTTATTAAAACCTACAGCTCGCATCATACTCGTAGACTCGGGTGTTCTTAGTGATAAATCAGGATGTCTAGCCATAAAATCATAGTAAAAATGTTTACCAGCTGTTCTTTTTTCAGTGTTGAAGCGATGAGGAAGCTTTAGCTCTACAGCTAAGTCATATGCCAACTTTAAAAATTCTTTTTTCATAAGTGGCAAACATCGATTAGATAAGTCTTTTACATGGTTCAATAATTGTTCTTCATATTCTGGTAGGAATGTTTTGGTGAATCTACCAAGCTTAGGCTGCAATGCAATTTCTTCACCGGACTTTAGGCAGGTTATTTTGTCATGTAAAGTGCTTTTAGGAATACTATACTTTAGCGCAGCTTCTCTCAGTCCCATTTTTTTTGACAAAACTTTATCAAGAGCAGTTTTCAAATTATCCTTATCCCATGATCCTTTCTTTTTATTCTCCATAATGCCTCCTAGGTTTTTCTATTCTCCAAAAACAAAATATTATAATTCAATATTATAAAAATAAACATAGACACATAACGTTGACATTTTCATTGTCCGGCATTAGGGGAAAATGTTCTGTCCGGTACCAGGGAACAGCGAATATCCAAAATAAAAAAATATATTTTTTGAACTGTATCTTTTTATATAAAATACACTGACGTAATTGAAAAAGTACTTACCAAATTACTTAATAAAAATATAAGTCAATATTTAATCACAAGAGTTTTGATAATATACTCTTCTAAAATTTACGCAGTACAATTTTTTTCTTCCGAGCGCAACGATTGATAGTTCCTATTTGTTTACTGCGTGTCGCAAAAGCGTGTCGCTAGGTCCAAGGTTATTACTCCCTCCCTTTCTCCTTTTGCCACTATAGCGTTTTCTGTCGCGTTTCTATATGTATAGATATTTGTTGTGTCCGGCAATAGGTGCCGTCCGGCGTTAGGCGAACTTCCCCTACCGGCAACCCCAGTCCGATAATAAAGACTATAATAATATTATATTATCATCATTATTATTATCATTGTCATCATTGTAATCATCATTATTACAATAATAAAATTTATTTTCAAAATTTAATACAATAAAATATAATATTTTAATATTAATATATTGAAATATTCAATAAATATATGATATATGGTAACAATACTTTATAATATAATAATATAATTATTTAATAATAATTAAATATAACTACTTAATATTTAATTTTACTTAATTATTACGTAAACTTTGCACTAATATTTACAATATTATTTAATTAAACAAATTATAATATTAGTACTTATATATATAAAATAATTTTTATAATTTTATATAAATATCTTTTTAAGAGTTTTTGAACGTCTTCCTGAAACAAAAGAAACAATAACAATAAGTTTCGGCTATAAGATGACTGTTTGTGAGACATAAGTCGTCTTTTAATCATCTTTTCGTCGACTATAAACTCTACCTGAAAGATGTCCATGACAAAAATTTGTCATCTTTTAGTCGTCTTTTAGATCGTCTTTGTGCTACCTACCCTTACGGAAAGAAACTACAGCCAATAAATATTACAGTAGTGCAGTTATTACAAGACTCTCTGTAGTTATCACAGAAAGGATCACAGTAATCTGTATAGTTATTACACTGTAGCTGTTGTTACTACAGTGGTGAAATCCCTATAATAAGGTTTATTCTTGATAGCTGCACTGCTGTACTGGTGCAATAAGTTAGAATAAAAAAAAAAATATTTGTTTTATTCTAACTTGTTGCACCAGTTCAGTAGTGCAGCGACAAAGAACAGGCCTATACAGAATACACGTCTAGCCCATGAAGTGTATAATCCACTACATGTGTAATATACTACACGTGTAATCTACAAAATATGTAATATATTACTACAGGCGTTAACGTGTAATGCCATCACCAATTCATGAAATTTGAGATCTCATCATATTAATTATTTCCATAAATATTGTTTGAAATTTATTACATTTATTGTACTTTTTAATCACATTGGATGTACCGGCCATGAACAATGTACAAATTTCATGCAGGTAATTTTTAAATAAATGTTTTTTTTCCATTATTTTATATTATATATTTTTTTCTATGTATAATTATACTTTACAGATTATTTTCCTGTAATCCCGTTGTAATGATACAGGCTATTATTCTGTAATCTCGGCAATATATTACTGGCTAGATATTACAGGAAAGATATTACAGGTTATTTTCCTGTAATCCGAGCGTGTAGTGCGAAAATATTGCAGAATATTACAATACTTCAGCCTGTAATACTTTTATGTAGTCCAGTAATATAATTTTTTGTAATCCGCTGTAGTTTCTTTCTTTAAGATGGGTAAGGCCGCTTCCTAATAGAAATCTTGTTGACAAATATCTAAAACAAGATTTTATTGCGGTTCTTTCTCTCTCCTTTCCCAAACGGATTCTTGACACAGAGTTCCGGTTCTCCCTGCCTCGATCTATATACCCTACCACTAACAACTAATATAGTCATATCGTGTTAATCAGCACTATATATAAGGCATTCGATGACTATTATTGACCATTATTGATGACATAGCGAGTTGGACAGTCCGCCGAGAAAAGATTATACATTTTTTAATCATACATAATCTGATTTATACATAAAATGTGGTGGACATTAAAATATATTTTAAATTGGGTGCAATCGCTCGTCATAAGATTTATTAAAACTGGCGACTACCAAAAACACATCGCATAATTATGGACGGGCAATAGGCGCTATGCAAAGAAAAGAAACATAGCCAGAAAAGAGGCACACTTAATGGGGGTATGTATTTTCGAGAAAGTTTGGTGGTTGCATTCATTGTATTCATATATATATTTTATTTATAACAGATTTAAAAAAATGATGGAAACATTGAAATGGGGTTTAGCACTTGGTATTGCAGAGATCACAGTTATGCTTTTAGCATAAATAACTTCAATCGTAGTGAAGAAGAAGTCAAGGATCTCATTGATCTTAGCAGCAGAAGTTCAAAGGTTTTTTAGAAGAATTGTATGTATTTTAATTTAGACGTTATATGGGGCGACTCAATTTTAAATCTCGTTACTAATGTATATATAATTTCCAGAGACAAACTGAAGGACGCTGGAGTTTGCATTCGTGTGTTTGGTAACTGGTCCTTGCTTTCAGAAGATGTATGCAAACTAATTGCTCGATGTATGATCGCCACGAAGGATAATAATAAAATAATTTTAAATATGGCTTGCCCTTATACATGTAAGTTTACCACCATATTTATTTATGTTCTCACTCTTCTGTTATACTAAAAATGAATGTAAAATATATTATATTGTTTATACGTACAAGAAGTTGGCTATTTATAAATTTTGTTCAAATGCATTCACTCTATTCCATAAAAGACAATAATAAAGCATCTAAATATTGCTTTCTCTTACGCATGTATAAGCTTTATCATACATATTTATATTTACATCTTTATATATTATACTAGAAGTAAAAGTATTACATTTTTATTACATATTATACTTATGTACATACATATGTGTATTGTCTATATTTTCATATTTTTTATCTGCAGCAAAGGATGAACTTACTCATGCAATTAAAGACATAGCAAAAGGTATAAAACATAATAATATCTTACTAGAAGATATTAACGAAGATTTGATTTCTGAGTGTTTGTATACTTACAAATCTTCAAATCCAGATTTATTAATTCGTACTTCCGGAGTATCTCGACTTAGTGACTTTCTCATGTGGCAAGTAAGAAAACATTTTATTTTTGTGTCTAAAATATATTTCTTTTTATAACTTATCAAATAGGCTTGCATGTATACATATATAAAATAATTTTTATTATTTGTTTTAGGTTTCTAACACTTGCATCTATTTTACCGATGTTTTTATGGCCTGAGCTAACTTTATGGAGATTTCTCGCTGCAATCTCTTATTATCAAAGATCTGACTCGCGAAAAGTTAGGAACAATTTAAAACCTATTGTGCATAATAGTATAGAGTATCTGGTGTGTTGATAAAATACACCACGAACGCGAAACTATA
>NW_023415397.1:0-25000 GCF_013373865.1 Monomorium pharaonis | reverse complement strand
ACAAAAAAGGACGAGTCGATCCTTCGCCAAGTCTTCGTACTCGCTACCCTGGCGTCCGTACGCACTTTATCTCAATGTGATACACAAGTGTACGCTATAAGTATGATAGTAGATGTGTGTATGTGTGTATGTGTATGTGTGTAAATGTGTTTTTAAACATGTTCCCCCTGTAACATCATCGTTATCATTCCGCTGCTTGTTTGATCGTTCAGTACGGATTGTACTTGGTACGCTCGGACTTGAACTTGCCGCTGTCAGTCGGGCCTGGTGCGCCCGGGCTACGGAGCCTCGGCGTAAAGGTCTTGTGCGATCGGTGCACGCCGGTAGTCTGGACCGGTAGCGCGGATGCAGCTGCGCCAGCAGCACCACCTAGCAATTCCGTGAGTCCGCCGAGGGCGGTGAGGCTAGATAGGGCGTTGAGGGCGCCTGGCTTGCTTAGCAGCTGAGCCAAGGGGATGGCGCTGGCCAAGGGAGAGGCAGTGGTAGTGGTGGTAGAGGGGGAAGCACTGGCCCCGGATGCTCCGGGAGTGGTACCGCTGCCAGGGGTTTGGGTATTTTGGGCCTCTAGGTTAGCTTTCTGCAGTTCGACACTGGGGAAAAGACACAAAATGTAAAAAGGTGAGGGCGGGAACGTTCCTCGTAAAACAGTGTGTCAAAAAGATTTAAAAAAAAAATAGAACATAAGAGATGATAAAAAAGTAAAGAAAACAGTAAAGTAGTAGCAATAGTTATAGTAGTAGTAGCTGTAGGAATAGTAGAAGTAGTAGAAATAGCAGTAGTAATAATAATAGTGGTAGCTGCCGCGGAGAACACAAGACGATGTAAAAAAAAAAAAAATATATATATATATATATATATGTGAGAGAAGAAAGGAACCATTAGAAAATGAGATAAACTAAATCACAAGTTGTAGGCTTAGAGAGAGTTACGTCAAAGGTGCTCTGTGGAGCATGATTATCACGTACACCGGCTACGTGGTTTGTGGGACAAGGTCTCGATCACGTCAGATAGCATTTAGACCACACCGAATGTCCGCGGACATTCCTGGACGTGGACTGGCTCGTTGTCGAGCGCTGGTCAGCCACGTCCGTGATGAGACACGGACACCGAACGCCGAAATTGGTCGAAATGCGTCCTGATCGCGAGGAACGCGCAACGTGGGATGCACACGAAAGAAAAGAAGAAGAAAAAGATAAACACGCGTTCGCTAGTCTACTCTTTTAGAATAGAAATTCCTACAAAAATAAATGTCACATCCACCACTAATAAGTAGATTTGCGAACGATACGATTGTTTCTAGGTGTAACGGGCTCTTGGTTCGTTATACAGACACCACTGAGAGACGGTTTCCGTGAATTGTGTCATACGCAGCACTCGCGTAATCGGCTAAAAAAGGCGGATCCGTCTCCGTGGTCGGTAAAACGAACCATTTGCCTCGTGGCTTATAGAAAAAGGCAGAAATCAAAGTAAACCAGGCACGACGGGCATGCACTCTGCCACATGTCGCGTTGAATCGCGCCGCGCTGCTGTTTGACAAGTTTGAAATCACGAGATAATTACGACGATGGACTACGGTCGATGATAGACTCTTTAAGCGTACGTCATCTGAACGAGAAGTCGGAATTTAGATAAATGGCAGAGCGCAGACCCGTCAGCCGACGGGAATGCCGGGATACACGATACGTAATAAACACGATGACAAAGTTAACGGGCAAAAATACAGAAGAATATCGAGATGATAAATATATATAACGGCATTGCGCTATTTATATGCAGTAGTAAAATGTGAGTGGCAATCTGGAATAAAATATAATGGATTATAATTATAACGTGAGGGTGTAACGTGTGTAAAAGTGTGTCAATTCGCGTGTTGTACTTGGCTTGATGCTGGGGGAAATCTTACATGTGGCGCGAACTTGTGCCGACTTTTTTATTTGTCGTCCTCGAATCTCGTCGACGACTACGTTAGTACCGTTCACCATTTTAATGTCGCTATGATGGAAGTAGATTAGTTCCACAGCATAATTTAATTTTAAAAAATAAAATAAATAAATAAAAAAGAGATCTTCAACACCGACCAATGAACATTAAGCGATGGCAACAACAGCGATAAAAGCATGTAACTAAAATGTAAAGATGCTATTATAGCGAAGGTTCCTGGCAAGGACGAGGGAAACCCTTCACATTTATCGCGCAAATAAAAGATGATGTTTACACAGTGTTTTTTTTTTCTTTATGTAATAGCAGAAAAATACTCGCGACTCTAAAGACAAACGTGTACCGGTATCTTGGTTTTCTTTTTTAATGCAAACCGAGTTAACAAAATAGAATTACAAGCGTAAATGTTATAAAGCTGATCGTCCATTACCGGGAGCCTGTCAAACTAGAAAGAAATTTGTGTCATTAAAAAACCGAATCGAAAGGAGGAACTGTGATACGTTTGTTTGGGACTGTTCAGGATTGATTGTCACTAACGGAGCGACAGTCCTCGTACATTTCTTTTTTTTTTTAATGTCATTCAGTCGGTAGTTTATTTGCTTGAAAGGACAGCCAGCGACAATGGGAACAGATGTTGAGCGGAGTTGTGTCTGCAGGATACTCGGGGTTACTGGACCTGGAAGACAGGACCTGGAAATAAAGGATTAAGATCCTCTTCCGTCTCACGGCCGACGTCGATGTCTTCCAGTATCTGCTTACGTGAAACGCTGGTACCTCGTGAGCTGCCGATGCGATATCTTCTCCTCGCATCTTTACCTTACGACTACGTACGACCTGTTTCGCTGTAAACTGAGGTGGCGTTACGCAACAATTTTTTTTCTATTATCTCAACCAGGGAGATTTTCGCGGATGATTATCATTGCATCTTGTTGTCTTGTCAACAGTCTGCGAGCGTACTTTACAACAATCTTCCTCAGCGTAACACCACCTCCTTCATAACAATTCTCGCGGCGACACGCGGTAAAGACGACTTTTTTCCTGCCAATTATATTGCTTTCGGAAACAGATTAGATCTTCTTTAATGTTACCATTTTACATTTTGTTCGTTTAACAAATCTCTCGGGAAGAAATGAAATACGTATGGTTTTAATTTCCCTTACGCAAATAACTGTTGAATTTCTGAAAAAATTTATCTTCCATTTAAATTTACTTATAATTTGCAAGATTTACGCGGTATTTTTTTGACAGGCAAAGAAAAAAATGGACGAAAGTCATCTGTACGCGAGTTGTCGTGAGCAAGGGTAATAATGATGATGAAAAATATCGCGAGGGGGGTGCCGATTCGACTATCCCTTACATGGTCTCACCATTAAGAAGACATGAAAGTTAAGTGAGGCGGCAGGTTGTGTAAGGAACGAATAGCACAAACAGGCGAATCGGCGGGTCTCAATCGTAGAAGGGTAGAGGGTCAACAAGAAATCACTCTACGCCGGCGACACGCCAGCATCAATCTGGCGGGGTGGTGTCGGCAAAGATTATATATGTGGGGGAAGAAGAATTAAATAAATAAATAAATAAATAAATAAAAAGAGAGATCAAGGGAAATGCATCGCGATCCACTGCAAAACGTAGCCGGGACGAGTTCGACTGCTTTCTATTTGAAAATGGAATTCGGTGACAACACACCGAAAGCCGAACCTGGACGAACCTCTCGGAAGTGACTTCCTGTCGGTCCGCAGCAGGTTGACCTTCGGGGTCTTATGAGCCTGAGGAAGATGGTAATACAGGCCACGTGGAACTCACCTCATATTGATGAGATATTGTGCCAACGCCACGGCGTCCGGGTTCCCAGTTATGGTGATCGTGCGGTCCGTTGCTCCGCCCTCCCTCTCCTCGCAGTTGCTGATTCGGATCATGGCGCCAGAGATCTGACGAATCTCAGCGATCTTGGTACCGCCCTTCCCGATGATGCAACCGATCAGCTCATTTGGCACGGTCATCTCATGCGTCTGATTGTTCGCCGCCGGTTGCTGTCTGTTCGTGTTGCTCGTACGCAGCTGGCTGCCAGCCAATGCGGCTAACGCTGCGCGACCATCAATTGCGCAAATATTAGAAAAGTTCCTTCCCGATTCTCAGCGCGGTCGTAATAAAAGATATAGAAAAATTGCCCTTTGAGAAAAAAAACTAGATAATCAATGAAGGAGCAAGTGGAAGGAACACGTTTGTGAATAAGACTGCTCCTATAAATTAAGTTTCATCAAAGTTGAATTGCGGTTTAACTGATATTATCGCTTCTTTCCTTTATCCCTTCGTCTACCTCCGCTCTACAACTCCAATAAACTTTAACTAATGTTTGTGAGAACGGTCCATAGATAAATTTAACTTCTCATTGCGGTATACGAACCTGTTTTAGTATAGCTCTTAGTCGGTAAAGTTTGTTTACGCAAGAATTTGCAATAAGTATTGATTATCAACATAGTTTTAAAATTAACGATTTCTAAATACAAATTTTAACAGACGTGACGTTTAATTCCGCTTTGTTGAGGCAATTAGATACCATCTCTGTTAAAATTTGTAATTCAATTGAGACTCAATTATTAAGAAAATATACAAAATTAATATTGTAATAATTACAAAAAATACGTATCGTCGGAAAATAGATTAGAAAATTATCAGTTCAAACGTAAATTTATCTTTTTAAAAGTTGTAACAGCCGACGAGAGGTCTGATACCACTAGGTATCACATGATCTCAATACGTACCACAATAAAGATAAAGATCGAAATAAACAACAAGTGTACTAACTTCTCTACATAAAATTCCTTGCGAAACAGAGAAACAACAATCGTCACTTACCGACTTACGGATTTCTCGAAGACACATTGACTTACCTGCTGGATTAAGACCACCCGTGTTCGCCGGTGTGGCAAGACCTCCGAGACCCAAGGCTGCCAGACCAGCTAAAGGATTGCTGCCCAGCTTGCCCATCTGCAACAACGACGAAGAGATCCATCGTTCAGAAATAGGGGGGGTCCGCGAGTCCGCGGTTGTCGGACAATCACTCGGGGTGTGCTTAAGAGGAGTTGAGGGGAGGGGGGTTTACGACGACACCGAGAAATATATCTATGCCTGAACATGTTCGCCGCCTCGCGCGTTACGCTCGAGGATCTCCGATTGCGAGCAAGAACTCTTAGCTCAGGGGCAGCCTCGCACGAGAGAGAACGTTCGGTTTGACGCGAATAAAAGGACAGGGGGGAGGGTGGGAGGGAAAACATTCTTCGCACGCAATCGACGCAATTCAATTCGACCGTTCCGAACCCATCCCGTCGCGGCGCCGTGACGCGTATGATCAAAACGCCTCGTCCCGACTTCCTGGGACCGGTCCGACGGCTTCCTCATAACGGGCTCTACGATGGCCATTCGAGCGTACCGTTTCCAATTATACGTGCTGATCCAGAGCAAAGACTTCAATGCGGCAAACAGATGAAGATTTAACGACGATTGTGCCTTTTATGCGAGATGATTTGCTAAATTGTTAAAATTTAGAAAAGAAACCTGGCACACAATCAATAAGGTAATTATCAAACTTCAGCTTTTAAACGCCTGTAAAAATTCCATCGCTCGAATTTTAAAGTCTTGACTGTCGCGCCGCACGCTTTTACCCGATACCTATTGTACTTTGGGATTATTTTACAGTTTGATTTTTATAATAGCATAAATTCATCGAAAAGATTCCCTCGCTTCTGACGTATGCGGAAATCGGAGCGAGTATATCAATCGCGTATATCAGTCGCCGCCTTAAGCAGTTTACATTCCATGCACTTATCGTAGAAACATAAAATCTCGCGTGCGCCTTTGAAATGCATTAAATTGATAAATTGCGATATGCCCCGGGAAGTTGCTCTGGGAGGATAAACGGCAAGCGGAATGGCCGTCGATAAGATAAATACTGTTGCGAACCGCGTTGCATTACTTCGAAAATCGTGGCAGAAATTACTTTTAGGGACAGCTTGATGAGGAAGGGGCGCTCAGAAATTACAGAAAGAGAGAGCGAACGAGCGCAGAGAGAGAGAAAAAAAAAACCACGCGTGTATCCTTGTACTCTCACGGTACCGTAATCGCGCGAAATGTAACGTAGCAATTTCTCTTTGCACCTACCGCTTCCACGTTACACAAATACTTACATGAGTTACACATAGTAACACTTCATTTGCATCGAAAGAGATTTTATCGCATTTCATCAAGTAAAATCCACTACGATTCTATTAACGGCATGTCATAGTTACTATTGTAATCAAAAAATTACTAAAATATTCTATAACAATAAGTCGCGGATTATTTTTATTTGCTGCAATGATTATTCAGTGAACATTAAAACAAGCTAACTGTTTGAAGCGAATATAAAACGTTTGGAGAAAAATTGTATCTAATTACTAATGATAATAATATATTCTATCTTGATTTTTAAAAAGGATAAAATGAAAGGTATACGGGAAAGATGGGATGTATGTATGTGGTGTCCTTAAACGAACGATAATACTTCATTCTCTATATCGCTGTTGTCATCTAAACTATAATAACGTTTGTGCAAAATTTCTAAGCGCTGTTGCACTGAATGAAACATGTCTCGATTTTAATATACATTAAGATAATGCATATTTTATTAATATAAAATATATTATCTTAACACATATACACAAAATATTATTGCAATATGCGTAAAATATATATGCATAAAATTTTTAACGTTAACTTTACCGAAGAATATTTTATAATCACGGAGTAATTTTATTCAATCGTTAGTTGTGTATATTTTCAATAATTGTAAAAATTCAAGAAAGGGGGTTTGGTTCATCTGTAGTCGATAAATTATCTGAAAGGTATTAAGCACAATTTCGGGTCTATTCACGGATATATAAACGCCTCTTTCGTAGACAAATCGTCCCGACGTGATCTCTAATGTGCTTAAATAGTGGAAACGTAATGTAGGGCAGCCCACCCTTACACGAACTCGTCGCTGACTCTTAGCTAAAAGAGTGCCGGAAGCCATGCTGTTCTAAACAGGACGCCAAGAGGACAATGAGCAACTCGGGACGGAGGTGGAGAAACGAACAAAACGTAGCGCGACAAGAGCGATATTAAATGTGTGTACGTGTATTTATGCCCGTGTATGTATATGAAAGGATCTCGTCTTTTTATCTCCCGCAAAGTTGAAATTAAACAGAAGTTCATGGATATATAAATAAATATAATTGTCATGTTGGACATAGATTGGCACGTAGTAAATAATTTGTCATACAAAGGTCTCTTAGTTATTATAAAATAAGATTAATATTTCTCAAGAGTGTCTTTTAATTTCAATCCAAACACTCGAAATAAAAATGTTTTAGTTGAATAGTACGTTACATTAATTTCAATTTCATATCTTCATCATTTTTGTTTCTCTCTTTTAATATTTGATTTAAATTTGGGATTTTCTAAAATTGTAGTGAAAAAAGGGCGCGTATTATATTTTTATAATTTGGATTAGAAACAAAAAATAAAAGTAATATTTTGAATGTGAGTAATAATGCACTGTATAATAAAAATAAAAATTCAACAAAAAAACTCGAAGTTGATCAATGATGTTAACATATATGAAGCAAGAAATAAATGTTTGGAAACAATTGCGCGACAACTAGATTGGATACGTTTTATCCTTCTCAACTAAATCTTGAAGGAAATTTGATGACCGGATAAGGAAAGTCAATTTTAAGAAGGAAAGCGGGAAATGATTTCTTATATGTGAGACCGTGTAAAGATAAACAGAAACAGAAACACAAAATCGGAGACAGTGTACCAGGAGAAGAAGCGAAGTAGTAACCGTGTACTGTAAGCCGTAAGAGTTCATCAAGCAGACTGAGAAACTGAGAAAGTATTAAAGATGGGATCGTGAAAGTAGATATAAAGCGCAATAGTAATAGTATATCTAGGTAATCTACCTCTTTTCGTGCCACGCATGCATGTCCTTGTTCGTTTGTGATTTTTTCATAATTTATTAATTCATCGCTTCTACCGATTAACCCCACCCTTTCAGCCACGTCTCTCGAAGTTGACGGACAATAAGAGAGATCGAACAGAGAGGAAGAAAGGAAGAAAAAGAAAAAAAAAACTAAAATAAAATTAAAAAAAAAAAAGAATTAGTCAAGCCGCAATATATCTGTGGATAATGGAATGTATTATGGTATGGACACGTTCCTTTTTATCGCGTACTTCGTGTTCGTTCGTTTCGTTGCCGGGTAGCAAATCGGACTCGAGGAAGTCGGGCTCCGTGTCGGACGTCGGTCGTTGAAGAGCGCATAGAAAGAGAAGATAGGACAGAAGGTGAGACACGACGACACGTCATCCTGATAATGCTTTATGGAAACATTTACATAGCCGATCTCGAAAGTTTCATCGCTGAGAGAGAGATTCGATCAAAGATTATAATTTTTTATTTAAAAATATACTTTACAGAAAATAAATGTACGTATAAGTTGAAATCAATAGGAAACTAGTAATTTTGATCTACCGTGGCATAATGTAAAATTTTTGTCCACATTTTCAAAGCATTTAGAACTTGTCAGAATTATTTAATCATTATAAAAAAGCAAAAGATTAAAACTAAATATTTAATAACCGATGTTTTGATATCAATATCCAAATACAAAGACCCAAACCTTTTTACTAGATTAGACTACCAATCAAGTAATATCATATATAAATATGTCAAAAAATGTTGCAAAGAATACACTGTCGTAATTAAAAGAATAGTATATAGCGTGTACTCAACTGATTAAATTTTTTTATCGCATCTCAAGATTTGATTGATCACACGGACATTTATCAGGGTGACGTTTCATGGCATCTGCCGATCGATCGGCCGGATAAGGTGGTTTTCAAAGCACTATCATAGTAGCCCGAAATTAGAGCGTCGACTATTTGGTGATTTGGTATCCTCAATGATCGCAAGCCGTTCGTTGAGACTTGTAGCGGTAACATCTGGGACCTTCTATACGTATCTCTCTCACTCTCTCCCTGACCGAATCCAACGACAAGCCATGACGAATCCATTGTGCGACCCGTGAGCAAGCATTCATGCTAAGCAGGCCCGATCGTTCGGCGCGAGGCTCGGAACAAATCCCATTTTGCCTCCAAGTTCCTTCCGAGAGAGTGCACAAATTGCCGCTCTCGGACGATGATCGTATCGAGAAAACTGGGCTATTTATCTGCTCGATGCAGTACGACTGTGCCGAATACATATTACAGAGACCGATCAATTCTAGTGTGCCACATCCTGTATTTTTCTCATCTAAAATAGATGCGAACGATAGGAGAGAGAGGTTTAGATTATACATAAAAGAATAAAACAGCTAATTGGGGTAGTTCAATACGATCATCAATGGAACGATATAGATGCAGTAGTTAAGTGTACGACCAAAATTTCAGATACCAAGTTGCAGATAAAATTGCATTTAAATTTGAAATTGCATCGCCAATAAAAAAAAAAACGAATTAATAGCTAATATCAAAATGAAGTAAATAAGACATATTAATCCCAATAAATAGTTTCAATAAAAACTCAAAACTTAATTAAGGTCGAACTAAATATATCCCTAACAAATATTAATCATTAAAATCAAATTTAGTAAGATGGATTTTGTTACTTCAACGTGGTATCGGAGTTTCTATTACGTCGTACAATTGCACTCTTTTTACGTAGCATGCGTTTTAAAATTTTTCTATGCATTGTAAAGAACAATAAGCAATTTTTAAGGAGATCAACCCACTACCAAACGCAAGCATACAAAAGGAGATACACGTGTACACAGATCAAACTTGTTAGAAGCCGGAGACCGTCTATAGGACTTAGAAAAAAAATACTCCAGAAAGAAAAGCATGCACGTAACAGCACGTGCGGATTACATATAAAGCAAAGCTGGCAAAATTTCGCGTGACTTCGTTGATATTGTAAAATCACCCAAAGATATTTGTCCATTTTAAAAATGTGAAAAATCTTTCTAAATAATTACTGTTAATTTATAATAGAAATGGTTTCTCAATTAATAAGAAAAAAATCGCAAACATTCCGTACTTTCAATGAAAAACGCTTCGACATCGACCAAGTTGCAAAGTAATTCTGATATAATCACGTTGGAAGTTATTATTAAATATAATTGCAGAATATACCTTATATTTCGTTTCACCATGTTATGTTTAATCAGATGTTTCTGCAATCGAAGTCATGCGACTAGAAAACATTTGAAGGTATGTACGGTCTAGAGCTAATTGTACAACAGGATCTTTTCGATCGCATCTTCACGCAATCGAAGAACTTGCAGAATATTGCGAAATATTCCTGGACAGAAAAGCTCAAGACCATACGAGGATATCGAGCAAAAAGCCAAGGTATTGATGCAGATACGCGGAAGGAGACAGAGGACAGCAAAGAGTTCCAAAAGGAAAAGGACTAAGTGACCTAGATAATAATGAAATATATTGATAGTTATGAGTTTTCAATAGCATTTGATGAAAATTGGAATAATCTCGAAAATCCAGAGTTACGTTAAAGTCACTATGAATATTTTTACACAACTACATTGTTTACTGTTATCCTGCGATTTGTACAAAATGTAAACGAGATAAAAATAATTTTAGTATGCTGAACGTTATCTCTTTTTTGTCAATTAAAAAAGATTTTTCAAAACACGATGTATAAAATGTACGTAAGCGTTAACTATCTCTCCACTACAAATTGTACATCTCGACTTCGAAATAAATAACAAATAATATATATGAAATTATTTCCCGAAATAATGTTCCGACATTAAATCTTAAATATAAAATTCATCGTGACTTACAATGTCCATATTACAACCAAGATTCACATTATTCGATACAGGTTTTAATAAAAGTAAGCTGCAAAAAGACTAAAGATCGCAACTAAATAAAAACTTCCTATTAATTTATAAATTTCTCGCAATTATCGCGCTCTTTCGCCTTTAACGAGAGCCGCTATTTAGTTGCTGTTGCAACAAACGGGTAACTACACGGTTGGCTATTCGTTTATCTATAAAACTTTCTACCCCTCGATTGCGCATTACGACTTAACCGCAAATTAATCCCACTAATATCATAAACAAGATTTGTTGCGCAAGTGATTTCTCTTTCTCAACTATGTGAATAATATAGATATTGAAATAAATAAGAAATATTAATTCTTAAGTGCGCGGTAATATTTATACTAGAGCTTCAATTGTTTCTATTCGTATTTTTAAATAGAATTATCTAGTTTTCTAGGGTGCGTTCGGAGAGACACTAATTAGCGCGCTATCAATATCAGTCTATCCTTGTTCTATTTTTAATGAGTAATGAAGAGACTGATGTTGATAGCGCTAATAGCGTCTCCCTGAACGCACACTCCTAAAGAAATATGTTTCTCTCTCTCTCCTCCTCTCTGTTTTTTTTCATATGACTCCACCTAACTCTTTCATCGTTCTAATCATTCCAACTTTAAATCATCTGCCGAGATTTGAAATTTTACCGGATATATTAGGGATCGTGTACAGTGAGGAGACATTGAACCGGGAGAGTGTGTCAATTTTTCGGACAAGTGGAACGGAAATCCATCGTATGTATATTGTTACCCGGGAGGTATATGGTAGCCAGATTGGTGATCGAGGGGTACGGGAGAGGGTGGAGCACGAAAAACAAAAGACTTACGGCGTCTGCCACGAGGTGTGCGGGCGGGAGGGCTGCCTGCAAGTGTCCACTCTTCAGCAGGGGGTCGGCGAGGCCTGCCACGCTGGCGTGTAAGGGGCTCGGGTGGAGAGGATGATGTGGGGTCGTAAGATGGGCCGTGGATAGGAGCGGGTGCCCGTGAGAAGCGGCGAAGGCCGAGGACGAGGGGTGGGCCGCGAAGGGCGAGGTCGTCAAAGTTTGGGTGTTCAGCGAGGGCGGGGTGGGCCCGGCAGCGGGCGCGGGCAATGGTAATACTGTACTTACGTCCGAGTGGGCGGGCACCGCGTAATTACCCTGGATGGTGTAGGCTTGCCCACCAGCCAGGATCACTGGCCCACCGACTTGGGGTTTGGGGCGATAAGGGATCGTGGCACCTTTGGGAGGGGACTGAAACAGAAAGAAACACACGCACGAGTGCGAATACACCGATATTGTGATAAATATTGCTCTTATTAAGTCTCGATTATTAATCTAGTTACTTGCTCTTTGTTAATAGATCAATAACTTGATATAAAAGTTTTTCTAAATGTATATACTTAACAAAATCAATAGCACGTTCATAAATAATGGTTACGTTAAGTCGCTTTCGGCTGTAATTATTCCAAACAATTTCTAGAGTTAACTACCAAAGTGCGAATTAAAAAGAAGATTTAGAATAATTGATGATACGTACCTCTAGCATAACGCAGCAGATATGATATATGCATTGCGTGATCGCCTCGCTGGTACCGGATATGGTCACTGCACGTTCCGTCGAGTTAGGCAGCATCTCGGAAGCGACTTGAATGGAGGCACCAGTAACCTCCCGAATTTCTTTGATCTTGGAACCACCCTTGCCAATCAGGGAGCCGCATTGCGAAGCTGGGACAATCAGTCTGAGTGTGATGGGCGGCCTTGATACACCACCGCCGCCTCCGGCACCACCACCCTGAATGTCGTGGAACTGGGAGCACCACTCTTCAAACTTCTTGCATATCAGCGTGAACGCCTTGAAGATCGAGTTCGTCGGCCCGGTGACAGTCACTATCCGTTCCGGGCAGGAACCATCAGAGATATTGATTTTCGCGCCGGACTGCGTTGGGCGTACAGAAAAAAAGTATTACCGATAATGGATCTTTACACACACGCACGCACACGCGCGCGCGCGCGCGCGCGCGCACACACACACACACACACACACACACACACACAGAAAGAGAGCTATTTTCAGCTTCCAATATTCGATAATCAATGCCTGCTATTTTGAGAGGTCAAGTTAGTATGTATTAGTAAGAAAATGATTAAAGTAGGAGACAAATTTAAGAGACGTCTAAATATAATTTATCCTTAATGGCTGAAACCGACTGTAAGGCAGTAATGACAATTTACATGTTTTCACGTAGAACATTATCTCATAATATGTGATGCAATTACACAACTCTCTTTTTTCATTGTCAGAAGACGTATTTCGCAACAAGAATCGGTACTCACCTCTTCACGGAACCTCTTGACGATCTCTCCTTTTTTTCCAATAATGCTACCGACTTCCTGCAATGAGATAAAAGGATTTCGTTAGTTTAAGTGCTGTTTTTCAATTCCATTATTTACTAAACTCAGTAACGCACGATTACTCCAAATAATTCAGAAATTATTGATAAATCTGTCGATAAAACGAAATAAAAGAATAACATGATATTGTAATATAATATAAATATATTATTCACTACATTACATCGTATCATAATAAAAACATAATTGGGACAATACAATTGCATATAGGTTGTCAATCGATAATAATACATATTTTCATTCAATCGTAAACGTGTTTTCAACGCGCTGTGAACAAATATTTAATGCGCAATATTTTACTAAGCATATCATCGTACTTTCGATACGTATCAGTGTATTATGCACAGAAGAAAGTGACTGCGAGATGAAGTAGCTAATGTCCACTCAGACTTTGCGTTTGCCATGATACCATTTGACCTCGAATAATGCCAGACCAGGCTGTTGGGTTTTCGAAGCGACCGGCGCGGATATATACTCCTGCGCGCGTTCTCTCTAAACTTAGATGATGTCTCTCGGACGAAATGCCAACAATTCCTAGCGACGTTAACGAGTTTCACGTATTTCGCGCTATCGGTTTATCGTTTCTCCCTGGCTTAGGAGAATTAAGCTGAAGTTTCGTGCACCGAGAACAAGCTCGCTCGTTACATTTTATCCCCGAGAGCGGTGTCGCGTGCCAGTTCATGCAGCAGCGCGAAATCACAAACTCGCGCGAATACGTTCCGTGACGCTGACCTTAATTAGGTTTGTACACTTTCATAGTTTACGCCTCGGTTCCGTGAGCGTAAGTAAATCAGCGACGGCGACAGTCGCGAATTCCTATTGACGTGCGCGAGGTAGCGCACGATCGGACAAGCGTCATCGCCGACGAATTAGATGCACGCCGAGGCAAATATAGCCGGAACAAGAAGACAGCGAGACGATGAGCGAAGAAAGCTTTTGGCGATGCGCCAGCCACGAGGGTCAGGCGACGATCGGCGAAATCCGCGAGATCACAAATCGCGAGACGCTTCTCTCGTGTCGGAGCCGCGTTATCAACCCAGGGCAGAACAACGTCATGGCGGCCTCCTCCACGGATGTCGCTTCCGAGAGCTATGTATAGCCACGGCGACGTACCGGTCAATAGTTTGAGCGCAGCCTACTTTGATGAAATAAGATTAAAAGTTTTCCGATATTGTCCTACTTCTGTAAATATACACCGCATCGTCATAAGAGGCGGGATAAGGCGTAGAAGGGTAATATACCGTGGCGTATAGAATTATAAGAAAAAACCCAGGCGCGTGTCGAGTGTCTTGTGCATCCTTCGAGCGCTAATTTTAATTCGAGAGACTCCAACGTAAAGCACGTTCCAAGAGCGCAGTAAACGACAATTGATAAATAGCAAAGTATACATATATAGTCCTTTTGAACTATGTGTTTGTCGCGAAAATTAAATGGAAGTCTCTTTGAAGAAAATGAAGATGATACAGCAAAAAAATGGAGCAACTTTCCGGTTGTTCCACGATTGTAGATCCGGGAATGATTCCTAAGGGCTCGGGGAGTATGACTGGACGTTGGCCAGTGGCCGCTGGCCGGCGTCCAAATTCCACTGGAGTCCAGGGATTTATCCAAAAGCCCGAAACAGAATACGCCGGCGATGAAGAGGGAAGCAGGCGCGTCCTTTCCGAAGCGTGTTCAAAGATTATTAATCGTCTCTTTCTCTCTCGCAAAAAAAAATCGCTGGATTGAACCGCCGCAGAGAGTGAGACTGGCGCTACGAGTGCCAAGACGTGGAAAGAAAATATTTGGATAACGCAGGTACAAGTAGGCTCGATAGATAAGCTTGGACTTGAGCCAAATATTTACGCCATAATGATATCGCAAGATCGGAGCCGCGGTAGCGGTCGGCCATGACATTGTTCGATATAATAACAGGAACAATATCGGAGGAAAATCTGAAGTAGAATACGTACATAATGATTTTCGTTTACGGCTGCCCATCGAGAGATTGATACAAGATAAAGCGATTATTGAGTTGCAGAATCTTCGCAATAGCTTTTTTTTTATTGGCAGTCTAGTCAAAACTATATCTCACTTTTTTGTATAAGTTGATAAATTTATTCGATTCTTTTATCAAATATTAATTTATGGATCCTATACTTGTGGGAACGAGCCATAAGCTCGGAAGGATAATGGAATCACGATAACCCGTGATGCATCGGCCGATTGGCTTTTGGCCCTGGCCGGTGTCCAGTCTGCCCCAAAAGATCACAGTGCGTGCTCCACCAGCAGACATAATGCCTCTCCGGCCAAAAATGCGGCCAGACGTATTTATTTCGCGCGAAGAAGGCTGCTCCGACTATCCGTTTACCCGTTTGCAGAGCTTTCAAAGCGAGTTTTGCAACACGCGCGGCCACGGCATTGGCGAGCCGGGTATAAAGGCGCATAATTAATAAATGTCCGTGAGATGTCAGTGTTCGCAACGTCCAAATTGTAACGTCCATGATCCGAAGACAGTTTGATATTGCTTGATTTATTGTATAGAAATTGGTTTGCTATGTGATGATATTAAAAGAAAAGGATTTAAACACAATAATTTTGGACGATCAAAGAGAGAGCTTGATGAATCTACAATGCTTCGCCTAAAAATAATCTAGTTAAAATATTAACAAATGTTGTCAATTAACGAAGAAAAATAGTGAGGTGTTCTTCTAATTGGATTAGACTCGTAATTAATGTACGCGTAATTAGCAAGGTACTACGTTCCGTCATTAATCTTCAAGTGCGAGATGTTGATTTTCATTCTGTTGTAACGAAATGCAGACACACCTCGGAGGGGGGAAAAAACACGTTGATGAGGGGACGAACCCCTGGATACGCCGTGACGCAGTCGACATATCATCGCCGAGACGTAAAAAACACGGGTATAATGAGATTTGCCACGGAAATATTTTCTCGTAACCACGGAACACAGTGGCTCATTTAAATCTGGTGAGAGAATCAGATTCAGCCGAGGGTCGACGGAGTGTCGGGAGAGCCTCCAAAAAGATCAGCTCGGGGGAAGCCGCACCGTCGACAGAGAGATTGAACCTCATGCGCGGTCTAATGTAGCCGAATACCGTTCGAGCATGCAATAATTTCTATTTGCACTTCAGGACGAATTCGTACGCGTGCTTACGCGTACGCGCGTATACATGTTTGTAGATTGGGCTCTCACCTCTGGGCTTTCTAATCTCGAAATACCTCTCTGTAATTCAATTTAATTGCTCCCGGAATCCAGCGACTTGACGATATTCTAACGATTTGGTGTCGCCTTATCACAAATCTCGCGTACATAATCCGGTCGGATGGATAGGCAGAATCGATCTAGCCCCGGAGCCGTCGGGAAAACCGCTGAATTTAGCACCCGCGGCGGCTGCACGAACACCCAGATTTGAGGTAACAGCAAATTGTAAAACTTGGCAGATGTACGATCGCCAAGGTGAAAAGATCTGCGCATCGAAAGGGGGGACACATCGGCGTCTAGCTAGGCGCGATTAATTACCGAGGCGGCGGACATTAATTACTCGTGCTACGACGAGCGGTATTGCACCTCGTGCACCGATAATTAATTACAAGCAGAAACGTAGGTGACGTGTTCCCAGAACGAGGATAGACACGGAGCACAGGCTAAATAAACTATGACACTTGTCTCCCGCGAAAGGCCATCGCTCCGCGGAGGAGCGATTTTTTTCAGCAGAGAAATTCATCCGTTTCGTAATAATCTCGTGATAGACGTAATTGATATAAAATAATAGTAAGTTAATTCTACGATCGATAAAGATTTTAAACATGTAGATAAAGTTAAGATCGCCTATTCGGTCTGCAGAATCTCTCGGTGCTGAATAATTTTTCTATTAATTTAATATTCTTGTTGTCACGAAACTCTGACAGTTTCGTCAGTCTTGAAACAAAATTACTAAATATCGATGCTCAAAAGGATCTTTAAAATCTCCCTTACCCGAAAAAAATTGTAAATAATTTAATTGATATAAGCATCCGACTTACGCGCCGTCCCGTGGGAAACTTTTACTCTCGATTTATAAAATAAACTTTTCAGAGATAAAAGCCCTCTGGAAAGTCCCTTTCCCTCTTTCTGGAATATCTATTCTTCTCTTTTACGCACACTGCTAGCTGCTCGTAGAATTCTCAATTGACCGTAAAATATGTATATTTATTAACTAATTATTAATAATTATCAACTTCCTTATAATCATACGCTTTCTTTGAAGAAATCAATTTCATGGTTCGAGGAGTACAACGGCTCGTAACGGAGTGATAAAACGGCTGGCGATGAAAATCGGATTTTTCGTCAAAGATGACAGAGGATGAAAATCTCAGACAGAGCGCTATCCATAGCGTGTGCCACTTTCGTAGATCGTCCACAAAGGAAAGACGGTAACATGCGGGAGGCAATGAGTCGGAACGCGCAACGAAAATTGCTTTTGCCGATGACCACGACTAGCTCTCCTCTTCCTCGTGTCATCGCAGAAACTGAAACGTTTGTGTAATTGCTTTGCGATTCATTCCCGTGCTTAATCTTTTCGATGGTCCTCCCATTTCCTGGTCTTCGTGCGCGTCATTCCGCAATTCCTCTTTTTGCATAATCATGCAAGAATCAAAGAATTAGTATAAAAAATATTCGCGCAGATTGACCGATGTAAGGTCGAAAATCAAGATCTCAGTGAAAAGACAATGTTTCTTCCTGGCCACTTACAATAGATTTACACGCGCGTGTCTTTACCAGTAGGGAGAATTGTTTCAAAATTTATTGCCAAGGATACATTAGCCATGCAACTGAACGTCGCAAATCTGATTCACTGCGCAATGCCTGGCGAATCTCAATGCAACATGAATCTAATTCGAGGCGCTCAGTGCCGCAAGACACGCAATATTGATAAATGACATCGACAGTTGCGGTAAATGCTGATTTCTCTGTGTGAAATTTCCCATACAGAAAAAAAAAAACAACC
Source organism: Monomorium pharaonis (assembly GCF_013373865.1). Classification (NCBI taxonomy): domain Eukaryota; kingdom Metazoa; phylum Arthropoda; class Insecta; order Hymenoptera; family Formicidae; genus Monomorium; species Monomorium pharaonis. The sequence goes on along the minus strand of NW_023415397.1, from coordinate 6,767 downwards.
TCAAATCTAGCAATCATAGCTTCGTAGCAAATTATAAGCAAAAGTATAAAATCCTCTTTAAAGAATTCGTTATAATTCTGAACAAATGTGACTTGCTTACATAAAGAATTATATGTATTTTTATCAAGAAAAATATTTTCTCAGTATTTAATGATCAATTATATCTCCGCGCTCTCTTCGAATAACTGCTGATGATATTGAAATAGAAATGATAACATTTCATGAAGACGTAACATTATCACTCATTAAAGGTTTTATATTTTACTTGCGTATGACAATAATTTTTGAATTAACATACTCATTTCTCTTTTGTACAGATAGAAAACTTCAATCTCGCTGGAGAGTGGCTGTTGTAAAATTTGCCAGCTTACGCGACACCCTCCGCACGTAGGATCGCAACGTAAGCGAAAAACAACAACCTCGGGTTCTTGGCAGCGCGTCAAACGCCCCCGTACGCTTCGGAACACATTGTCTGTCTCGTGCGCGGTCAAACGTGATTCCGATGAGTGTCTCCGATGATGCGCTCCACTCTCGTAAAAGCATAGGATATTCAGTTCAATTTTCAGTGGGAGAGATCGCGCGACGTACAACCGGCAATGGCGAATGGCCTATAGGTAAGTCGGTAGCGACGTTATGGCCTTGTCTACAATAAAGATTTAAGCTTTAAGAACCTCGTAAAAAATTGATCAATCACAATTGAGTATTCTTATTAAAAAAGAAAAAAAAACTACTGTGATTGGTCGGTTTCTTATGGCTTAAAGCTTAAATCCTTTATTGTAGAATAGGGGTATCTCAGCCAACGCGGATTAATCCTTAAATGCGGTGTGAATTTATCGCAGGTTAAACTTATTTTCGTGATGACAAAGGGGGCTAATAACATCGTAACTCCGGGAACTTGTCTTCCGCGCGTTTCCGTTCTTCGTATCGATCTCTCGTATCGAGGTCCGCGTCCGATGTTACCTCGTAGAGGATCAATCGAACGCGGAAAAAAAAAGACGTCAAGTTATTCTGGTACGAACGGGTGTCCGTCTGGCTGGGTGTAAAATAAGCTCGGTTTTCCCATTCCCGATAGAAGAATTTACGTGCCGGAACGCCGTGACGAGAGTCGTCGCAATGTGTCGAAAGGCGGCCTCTCGTAAATAATTCGCAATAATTGTCAAAAAGCGAACACTGTAAGTGACAGTGAGAACGCGTCCGAGATTTAACACGCCAGCTATAAGCAATTAAATGTCTCCTTTTCGGAACTCCGACGAATATATACACACGGATTATCGTTCAGAATGCAACTATATCGACGGCGAAATGCTTCATCAGCTTATATCTTCACCGCGATTTAACGCGATCGAGGGCGGTAAAAATCCGAGAAAAATATCGAGGCGCGCTTTTCGACATTTTATTACCAGAAATAGTTTTTCAGCGCGTGCAGCCTTCGATACTCTTGCTTTTAAAGCGCGCGAACAACCATCAAACAATCGTGCGCCGAAATGGGATACAACCTACGATAAATGTGATTTATTCTCCGAGTCAATGCGCCTCTATACAAACGGATATCAGTTGATATCTAGTGGGAGGCTGCTGTTTGATACCACGACATTTTAAACGCACACCGATACGTTTATGTACGCGTATATACGACTTTTCCGCCCTCGATAATGCATTATCTTATTACTGTTGCTTCTCCAATTTCATGGCGAAATGCGCGAATAATAATCACAAATGTTAAGGGGACGTTGGAGATGGATCTGTTTTACCGATTAAACGCGATTATTGTTCTAGTGAAAAATCTTTTTGTTGATTATATAGAATTAAAAAATCTTTCTCCAGAATTAAAATATAGACAATAACGGAGTGCGGTGTGGGCAAGCTTATATAAAAAACGAACAAGAATTAAAAAATTATAGTTTTGTGATCGACGCCCGCGGTCGACTCGTAAAGACATTTGCTGCGTTAAAAGTTTTAGACTTTACAGGTACAAAACAAGCATGCTCCGCACATTGCATTATAAGAAAGAACAATTCTATGCTTTTGGAAATGAGCCTAGACGCTTCAGTATAATAGATTTCTTTCTATGAAAATCTCGTATGTATACGTGAGTGCGGATTCGGAAGAAGTCGAAGAGTAGAGTAATATGAAAAAAAATTTTTTTCTTCTCGATATAAAATCCAATTCACAGATTGATATTAATAAGTGTACTTTAATTCTGAAGAATTTCCAAACCTATAAAAGAAATATATACGAAATCTCATTAATGATTTGCATGAATGACTCTACATTATCGACCCCGATCAAGTTTGAGGAGCAGTCCAGCATCCCCTTAACGGTGTGAAAAAATTCTGCACACATTTAAGCTTGCCGAACGCGAATGTAGTTCGGTAATGTAAGCAAAAATAAAAAAAATATATGTATATACATACAATGAATATATATACACATGCATAAAAATCTAGAACGCAAAATATGCGAATTAAAGAGGACATCATATTGTTTGTGCAATCTCCTATAAAAAGCTTAACGCATTCTGCAATTTGGATTAATGGAGAAAAAAAAAGAGAAAGAATTCATGTGGAATAAACAGAGCGAGTGACGCCAAAACGCGCAATGAACATGCCCGGCGATTCGGAACGCCGATTCAAAACTCAATTTAAACGTCCGGGGCGCGCCATTAATAAATTCGATAAAATAATTTTACGGCGAGATATAAACGGACAGATGCTTACTTTGCCCTGCATAATCAGGCGGATGGTCAGGGTGACCGAGGGATCATCGTTCAACACCGGCTTGTTGTCCATCCCGTCCATTGCGTGATTGCGGATCTTGTGGCTTCGATTGGAGACCTTCTCGGTGTTCGCGGGGGGGAAGGGCGCGGAGGAGGGCAAGGAGGACAGGGGAGAGGTTAGGCGAGTGATTTTGATCGGGGGAGTCTCGGGGGATGTGCTTCTCAAGCGCTCCCAGGTAATCTCGGTCCTCGTACTGAAATCAGAGAAACATCAGGGTTACAAAAACCATTGTTGCACGCATAGCCACTTTTTTTTTCTCTCTTACACCTACAGAGTGCGCGCTTTTGCATTTTGGGAGGAAAAAAAATCTCGAGGGGGGGGGGGGGAATAAAGCGTTTTAATCGATCGTCCGCTGTGAGCGAGGACACAGACGGCCGTTCAAATAATTGGCGCATTTCATCGCTGTGTAAATTGCTATTACTAATTCATTCGCTATTTGATTATCCACCGTATTTATTATTCGCCCTTTTACCTTTGAAATTACGGAATGTCAATCCACGTCTCTCTCTCTTCAATCTCACAATCTCTACGCATATCTAATATCAATCGCTGATCGAACGCCCGCATGAATGAACCGATGATGAAATTTGTAAGTTTGATTTATGCGACACGGAGATTATCATGGCGGGATTTATTTATCGGGAGCGTTGAATTCACATAGAAATAAATGGTTCGTGGTGAACTTCGGAATTAGCATAACAATAACGCGCGGCCAACCGGCCTCGCCGAGGAGCGGCGATTCCGGGAATGCGATACACCAACTGTGTATTAACTTAGCGAGTCCGTTTGAGAATTACTGTACTACACTGAAGCTACCATATAACATAATCAAATGGCTCCGCTTTATACACAGACCGTTATTATTGTGCTTCAGCATTATTCACATTCGTCAAATGAAGTTATCGAATCTGCAACCACTCTGCAATACTCGGACGCATTTCGAGCTAAATTTAAAAGTTTCGGATAATCCTTTAGGATTATCCAACCGAAGCGAAATATAAAGCGCTGTAACGTCCAAGTATTAAATTTGACGTCATCGTTTATGGTGGAATAGAGCGAAATATAACGTCAATTTCGCGGTTCACGGTCAGTCTCATTTTGGCGCGATGCACTTTCACTCGTCGAATCGGCGCCGGCGGAAATAAAATTTATTATCAAACGCAAGAGGAAGGAATGCCCGACGATTCTTCGCAAATGCTACGTTGATCATCGTATCGGGCGAGTACCGCGCGAGGAAAGAAAAAAAAATGCGAAAATTTTCGAGGCAAGCGTTAAATAAAAGCGTACGTATCCTCGTAATGTAAATTGCTCAATAATCCATTCGAGGGAGCACGAAATGCCGTAGCGGAGGCCGGAGAAAATACATTCGTGTATTAAAGTACGAAAGTTCTTGCAAAATTACGCGTACCACGGCAACGACGGCAACCCGGAAGTATAACAAATATTTGACGAACAACGGGCTTTCAAGGAGGATATTCGCGTGGGCGATCGAGAGCGGCGCATTCTGCAGCATTATTTTTCCAAGCCGGCCAACGTTAATTACGGCACCACTGCCGGTTGTTGGGCCGATCGATAGGCCGCTGGAAACCTGGCCGAGAAGAGAAGTTCTCCCGAGATATTCCGTTCCCTCTCTAAAGGAAGGAGACGTAACACCCCTCTCTGTTCCCCCCGCTTCTCCGGACCCCTTCTCTTCAATGGGGGAACGGGGGGCCCTGTGAGAGTGCGAGACAGGTTTGCTCGGTCGGTCCGTTACAAGCTACGCAGAACGCGTTTCTGATTGCGCACGTTTATTTCTCGCACGCACGCACGCACGTACGTGCGCGAGCGCGCGCGCGTGCGACTCGCCGCTAAGAAAATTATCGGCGTTAAAAAAGAATTGTCCGTTACCGGTCGGCGAAAAGCAGCGAGGTTCAAAGTCGCGTATCATTTCTAACGTTCGCGAGCAAATAGGATTTGCAGCACAACGATCCTCCCTACGGAACCCTCGAGGCGCACGTGCGAAACTGCATTCGGAGGATACGTTTTTATAGCTGAATTCTCGAAAATTCTCTCGCGAGATAAATCACTCCCCGAATGTGAAAACTCGTGCGTAACACGGATCTTGAACCTAGCGCGAGCGAGCGAACGAGCATTGATTCCACATGACTCGAGTGTGTTTGCGGACCGACGAGCTTGTATTGTATAAAGTACGCGGTACAAAAGCGGAGGACCCGACGTCGCGGACGTGTTTTCTAGGCTGCGTACCGTACGTTATCGCGTTTCACGGACAGCTTTGTGCAAAAGTTTACTTGGCCACTTCGGTCCCGAGCGGAAGTTTCCGTGCGAGTCGTCGCTTGGAAACTTGCTGGAACCCCGCTCCCCCCCCCTCCCCCTTCCTTTCCCCTCTATATTATTAGTTTTGCGTCCGCAAGTGCGACGAGATTTGCGGCATTTTTTTCGACCCAATTACGTTCATTGCAATCCCCGCGTATTCTGAAAAGGCGTATTCTTGCCGAGACGCAAGAAGCTCCATTCTCTCCCCACTTGTTTTACGTCAATCTCCGCTCCACTTTTCCCCCAGCGCGATCGTCGTTAGATTTTTTTGCACGAGGCAACTCGTAACCCAATAATCCACGTCACAATACTTTATTCAATTTTCGTAGCGTTTTTAAGGGGATGATCCCGAGGCAAGTTATCGACACTTTTTATCAGAAAATATCTTTGAATCGACTTTACAGAATTCCGAATTCCTCAGTCAAAACAAATCAATAGCGAAAAATATTTTTAACTTTGAAAAATCTTTACAACGTGTTAAAGTATTTTTTTTTATCAATGCAAATATGGCCTTTTGCTTTCTTCATTTTCGCGTTTACTTTGACTGTAGAGAATTCCGATTCAAGAATATTTTCTAGTAAAAAACAAAAATATCGGTAATTTGCTTCGGAATCCCCTTAAGCGTGTCGGGGGCGCGACGTAGGAAACGCGAGAACGTTGTATCGAGCGCCGACGCAATGGCACTTGGAAAACGTATACATTATCCTTCGTTATACTCTCTCTCTCTCTCTCTCTAATCGGCCATACGAGTGACTCGCCGTCGTCGTCTCGGTCTAATGCGGCTACTCGCGATGCAATTGAACTGTGGAATCTAGTGCGATCTGCGTTCCGTTACGGACGCGCGCGCGTTTAAGTCGCGTTTTAAGGGGATGCTAAAGTGTCCGTCAAACTTGATCGAGGACGATAACGTAGAATTGTCATTCGTGCACATGATCAACAAGATTTCGTATGTATTTCTCTTACAGATTTGGAAATCCTTTTACGAAATTAAAGTACTAATATCAGTCCACAAATTGGACTTTATATCGAGAATGAAAGAAATTTTCTTCAAACTGCTCTTCTTGTCATTCTGTATCTGGTATTTGCGATTATAAAGAGTTATACTAGCTAATCCTTTTTCCTAGGCTTTTAATCTTGGTTTGAATTGCACGATATTATTCGTGCATGGTATATCCTATCCCTAGAGGAATACAATTTCATTTTGTACACATGTATCGTAGATTTTATACATTAAACAAATATTGTCATCGAGTCACAGTCCTACGTACCAGAAATAATTTTTTTTTTGTTTTTTATGTAAACTCGACTGTGTCTCTAGATTTTCGTGAGTACTTAAATTTTGTTAAGGATTTTTGCAAGTCTGTGAAATCAGATAAAAGATTAGTTTATTTAAAAAATGCCGGTAAAGTAGACGGCTTTAGGATCCCCTTGAAGGACGGTTCCCTCGCCGAGGACCACACGGGAGCGGGAATAATCGTTGTTACACGCTCTTCTTCTCTCCGCGACTTATCGGGACCTCCGTGTAAGTCCACGGGTCGTTGCACGCATAATTGCGAAATGACTCGCGAACGAGCGGAGATCCGGAGATCTATCCGATTCGCAATTCGCAAGAACGTGTCGCACGTGGCAGTTTACGAGCCTCCTCTCTCGGACCGCTCCCATGAATTCGAGATGAAT
>NW_023415396.1:0-31177 GCF_013373865.1 Monomorium pharaonis | reverse complement strand
TGCAGCAACGTTGCTGCAACCGTGCAAAAAACATTGTAAGATTTTTTTATACCATATTTAATATAATAGTATTACAGCAAAAATGTAAAAATACTATTAAAAAAATGTCTTGTGCTTATTCGCGAACAGGAGAGACGCAAACGTGCCATATTTTTTGTATTTTTTAGATGACACCTTCGACACTCAAACGATTAAGATACTAAGAGATGCGTGATTACCTGGCACATTTGGATAATACGTAATTTTCGTATGTTTCTCTACTCCAGAGGATAGGTTTCCATCACTATTAACGTCTTTCACCCCGCAGAATTTCTTACCAATCGTATCTTTGCCGTCTTTTTGACTAGTCAGAGATTCATTTTCGTTTTCTTCATTGGTAGTAGCTTCTCTTTCGAGTGAACTGTTCTCTATCGGTTCCGTCGACAAATCGGCTGTAAAAGAAGCAATTTAAATAAGTGAACTCGACAAGCGCGAGATGCGTGTGAAACTTACTCTTCGACAGATCGACCTCCTCCTTCGACATCAATTCCGAATCCAGATTAATGTCCACGTCGGTATCTTGACTGTTTATGGAGCAAGTGTGATCGACAGAACTTTCTTTACACGCGTACGCTCCGTTGTGCCTTGATCGAATATGTCTTTCTCGCTCCATCGCACGCAAGTCCCGCTAAATACCTGTTTGTTTCGAACATTATTTCGACAATCAAATCGCAATTAATAGATTTTTTTTTATAATAAGAGCTTTTTGGAAATAACGATAAGAAAATGAGCCTTGGTACTTACTCATATATCTCTATAAACAAAGTGAGCGGAATCATCGCGGATCCGCCGTCTGGCTCATGGCTGAACAACTGGCAAATCATAATCATCGTTTCGGTGAGATTGGCGCCGAGCAAACCGACCGCTATGGCGAGGAACTTCTTTACCTGGCAGGTGCGACGGAATCCCCCGATCGCGAGGATCGTATCGAGGTCCCTGCGGTCCAGGCAGAGACACTCCCAGTGACGTGAAATTATCTCGATCGGCAGTGTCTTGTTATAATCTAATAAGAATTACTGTTAATCAAAGTGACCCCATCAAGACCGGTTTCTCGTCTCCTCAGCAAACATCTATGTAACTAGCTGCTATATAACATAATAAATGTAATGAATTATGTTATACATAGCAGTTACATTTGTAATCCTTGGCTGGGACGTACTTCCGAACTGTCGCAGCAGCACCCTGAGGAAACCCAGGGTCAGGCCGGAGGCCGTACTCGACGGCGGGTACTCGAGCCGCGATTTGACCGGCGGCTCCTCGCCGTCAGCTAGCGCGCGGAAGTACGAGCCGGACCACTTGAGCAGATCGTAAGGCTGCGTGCGTATCGCGGCCTTGCAGAACTGCTTCAGGATCATCGGCAACCTGGCCGGCACCGCGATCTCCCGCCCGAGTGACGGCTGCTCGACGTACGACATCTTCCTCACGACAGCGAATCCTCGTCCACGGCTTGGCTCGGCTCGGCTCGACTTGGTCGATTGTTGTGCTCCCACGGTGTCTTCCCGTCGTCCGGGAAACGGAAGCTCTCGTTGACGACGCGGGCTTGCGCGCGTACTCCGGGTAAGATTTTTTAATGATTGAGTGTTTGGTTCTTTCGATTTATAAGAGATCGAAACTTTTTCTCAAAGTTTTTTTAAGTTTAATTTTCCAAATTTTTATGCAATTTTTTTTAAATTTCTGCATAATTTTATTACTTCAAAATTTTTTTCAGATTTCTTACACGAATCTTAAGATCTAATTAAAATATTTTAGAATTTTCACATATTATATGAAAAATTTTGAGAAAAATGTTCATCGTCAGGACCCAAATAATGTAAAATATTGTAAAAGGAATAAGATTATCGAAAAGTACAAAGACAAATGACAAAACATAAAAATTATCGTTTGACGCAAGATCCTACCAGATAATCGAAAATACTGATATTTGTTTAACTCATGTTACACAAATATGATGAGTTTATTATTGAAATAAAAAATAATAATTAGAACATGTTAATTTGAAAAAAAAAACATGTAATTTTGCCCTAGTAAATTTTACAGTGAACTTTCCCCTTAATTGATAAGATTTACCTTATCGAATAATGATCTAATTTATATATAAATAGAATTAGTAATTATTACTTTTTTGAATTCATTAATTTATACAACAATAAGCAAAACAAGTTAAAAGATAATAACTTGCGCACGTAAATATGACTTGGAGAACCATACTAAACGATAACCGTGTTTATCCGCGTAAACTGCATAAGCGTGTAAGGTAAACGTGGCCGCTGACCTTAACTTACGATTGCGTGAGCACGATGATCCATTCCGCGGTCAATTTAACACGATCATCTCAAAATCGCGGGTTTTTCCAACGCATGCACGCCATCGCGTCGCTCTCATACGCATGCGTAAATGCGTGCAGCTGCCACGTGACTGCATCGACAGGTTTGTGTCAAATTGTAAATAGAGCCCAAAAATATCTTTAACATTTCCATCGCTATATATTATACATTATTATTTAATCGTTACGCATTTGGAACGTTCGGAGTTGATCGAATCTAAAACGGGGACCTAACAAACGCGTTTCATACATTCGAAACGGTATTGATTATTTTGTTCCTGTTCTCAGAGCGGCAATTAAAATAAAAAAACTTCAGTGTGGTCGAAGACTTTTGGCTTTATTTAACTTTCAACATTAGCCAGACCTTACTTTATCCAACCTCGATGATTTAATCATTCAAAATCTCGACATCACGCTTAATATTTTGATCGAGCGGGGCCCTCGCAGAGCACCAGAGCACCACTTCTCCGTTACGCTAGTGTAGGCGCCGCGCTACCGCATGCGCGGGGAATCCGGCGCAACATGGCGGCGGACGGCGACGGACGGTGATGTTTGACGCGCGGTGCTTACGGTTACGTTCGACTCGTTGTTGATGCGTCGGCAACACTCGGTAACTGGCTAGCGAGGCGATACGTACACGAGCATACGGAACGTGCAGCCCGTGCAACCGGCACGAGCATTACCCTACTACGCGAGTATTACGCGCGATCGGCGAGGAGGTTTAGTACGAAGAGGTGGTAGTACGCGAAGCTGCGGTGTGCGCGTAGTGACAAGGCAACAAGATGTCCAAGCCGGACGAGAACGCGGACACCGGCGACACCGGGGACAACTCGAACGGGTCCTCGGCGGAGACGACGTCGTCGCGGGGCGGCGACTTCGAGACGAAGCTCGAGACGGACCGTAGCAAGCGGTTCGACTACCTGCTGAAGCAAACCGAGATATTCTCGCATTTCATGACGAACAATCAGAAGGACAAGGCCGGCAGTCCGCTCAAGATCAGGGCCGGCCGGCCCAGAAAGCAGCAGCCGGAGAACGTTCCCAAGTCGGACACCACCGGCGATCACCGGCACCGCAAGACCGAGCAGGAGGAGGACGAGGAGCTGCTGGCGGAGAGCAACGCCAGCGTCACGCCTACCACGCGCTTCGAGTCGTCCCCGCACTACATCAAGTCCGGTGAGTTGCGCGACTACCAGATACGCGGCCTCAATTGGATGATATCGCTCTACGAGCACGGTATAAACGGTATCCTGGCCGACGAGATGGGTCTCGGTAAAACGCTGCAAACCATCTCCCTGCTGGGATACATGAAGCACTTCCGTAACATACCCGGCCCACACATCGTCATCGTGCCAAAGTCGACGCTGGCCAACTGGATGAACGAATTTAAGAAGTGGTGCCCGAGCTTGAGGGCCGTCTGTCTGATCGGGGATGCGGAGACCAGGAACACCTTCATCAGGGACGTGATGATGCCCGGGGAATGGGACGTGTGCGTGACGTCCTACGAGATGGTGATTAAGGAGAAGTCCGTGTTCAAAAAGTTCAACTGGCGCTATATGGTGATAGATGAGGCGCACAGAATCAAGAACGAGAAGTCTAAGCTGTCGGAGATCCTCAGGGAGTTTAAGACTACCAATCGGCTCCTGCTGACCGGCACGCCGCTACAGAATAATCTCCACGAGCTGTGGTCCTTGCTGAACTTTCTTCTACCGGACGTATTCAACAGCTCCGACGATTTTGACTCGTGGTTTAACACAAATAGCTTTCTAGGTGACAATTCCTTAGTCGAGAGGTTACACGCTGTTCTAAGACCGTTTCTCCTAAGGCGTCTGAAGTCCGAGGTGGAGAAGGGACTCAAGCCCAAGAAGGAGATCAAGGTGTACATCGGCTTAAGCAAGATGCAGAGGGAATGGTATACCAAAGTGCTGATGAAGGACATAGATATCGTGAATGGCGCTGGGAAAATTGAGAAGATGAGGCTGCAGAACATCTTGATGCAGCTGCGCAAGTGCTGCAACCATCCGTACCTGTTCGACGGCGCCGAGCCCGGGCCACCGTACACCACCGACGAGCACCTAGTCTACAATTGCGGTAAAATGGTGATACTCGACAAACTGCTGCCGAAGCTGCAACAGCAGGATTCGCGAGTTTTGATTTTCAGCCAGATGACGAGGATGCTGGATATCCTGGAGGACTACTGCCACTGGCGCTGCTTTCAGTATTGCCGGCTGGATGGCAACACCGCTCACGAGGACCGGCAGCGGCAGATTAACGAGTACAACGCGCCCCACAGCGAGAAGTTTATCTTCATGCTGTCGACACGCGCCGGCGGTCTGGGCATCAACCTGGCGACCGCCGACGTAGTCATTATTTACGATTCCGACTGGAATCCACAGATGGACTTGCAGGCAATGGATCGCGCGCATCGTATCGGCCAGCAGAAGCAGGTGCGCGTCTTCAGATTCATCACGGAGAACACGGTGGAGGAGAAGATTGTCGAGCGGGCCGAGGTCAAGCTGCGCCTGGACAAGCTCGTTATCCAGCAGGGACGGCTGGTCGACGCGAAGCAGCAGGCGTTGAACAAAGACGAGATGCTGAACATGATCAGGCACGGCGCGAACGAGGTGTTTGCGTCCAAGGACAGCGCCATCACCGACGAGGACATAGACACGATACTGCAGAAGGGCGAGGCCAAAACGGAGGAGATGAAGCAGAAACTCGAGAGTCTCGGGGAATCCTCGCTACGCAATTTCACTGTCGATGCGCCGACGGACTCCGTGTATCAGTTCGAGGGCGAGGATTACCGTGAGAAACAGAAGATCCTTGGGATAGGCAACTGGATCGAGCCGCCGAAACGCGAGCGTAAGGCCAATTACGCCGTCGATGCGTATTTCAGGGAGGCGTTGAGGGTGTCGGAGCCAAAGGCACCGAAAGCTCCGAGACCGCCGAAGCAGCCGATTGTGCAGGACTTCCAGTTCTTCCCGCCGCGACTTTTCGAGCTACTGGACCAGGAAATTTATTACTTTAGGCAAACGGTCGGCTACAAAGTCCCAAAGAATCCCGAGCTCGGGTCGGACGCCGCCCGAATTCAGAAGGAGGAGCAACGCAAGATCGACGACGCCCAGCCGCTCACCGACGAGGAGGTCACCGAGAAGGAGAAGCTGCTGCTCCAGGGTTTCACCAACTGGACCAAGCGGGACTTCAATCAGTTCATCAAGGCGAACGAGAAGTATGGTCGCGACGACATTGAGAACATAGCGAAGGAGGTCGAAGGGAAGACCCCGGAGGAAGTCATGGAATACTCGGCCGTCTTCTGGGAACGCTGCCACGAGCTTCAAGACATAGACCGCGTGATGGCACAAATCGAGCGTGGCGAGGCCAAGATACAGAGACGCGCCGGCATCAAAAAAGCGCTAGACGCGAAGATGGCCAGATACCGAGCGCCTTTTCACCAGCTCAGGATAGCCTACGGCACGAACAAGGGCAAGAATTACACCGAGGAGGAGGACAGATTTCTCGTCTGCATGCTGCACAAACTCGGCTTCGACAAGGAGAACGTGTATGAGGAGCTGCGCGCCACGGTGAGATCGGCGCCGCAGTTCCGCTTCGACTGGTTCGTCAAATCCCGCACCGCCTTGGAACTGCAACGTCGCTGCAACACCCTGATAACCCTGATCGAACGCGAGAATCAGGAACTCGAGGAGCGCGAGAGGCAGGAGAGGAAGAAGAAGGGCGGCAACGTAGGAACGAAGCCGACGTCGAAACGAAAGGAAAATTTGCCGGCGCCGCAGGACAAACCGCGGAAAAAGAAGAAATAAACCGACCTGAGTGCAACCTCGAGCGAGTCCTGCCCTCCCTTCCTCTTCCGGACTGTTTTTTAGAACCGGACTCTTTTTCACGATCCTCGCGCGAGTTAAATATGACTGAAAAACGGACCACGGGTATTCACACAAGGCACTCTTTTCTACATTGCAAATTTTATTTTATTCTCACCGCGTCCATGTGTGTGACTCCAGATCTATCACTTCATATTCCATTGTAACGAGATACATTCTTAGATTAACTGACTGCCAAGTTCATCAGGCCTCATCGAATTTTGTAGCGACATGGACTTTAAATCGTCCACCGTAATTGATCTCGAAAAATGTATTCGTGTAATCGCGAAACTAATTAATTTTATTGATGGTGCAGAATCGTCGATACTTACGCCGCAATATTTCCCGATGGACTTGGACAGAACTCAATATTACGAGTGTTTTTGCACGTGCTCACGGATGCCTGATTATGAAATGAAGTAAAGAGAGAGAGAGAGAGAGAGAGAGAGAGAGAACGAAAGAGAGAATCGTAAGAAAAGTACACTATTTATTTTCTCGGGTCTGTCAAATTTTAAGTTGTTATTAAAATTTTTTCACCTTCTCGCTTCGACAAACTTTCGGTTTTAACATCATATATGTATCGGTGAAATTAAGATATTCGTATAAGTTTTTGTTAATTTGAATCGTGTACTAACTTATAGTGTTTCATATATTACGTATAATGATGTGTTGCCACGAAATTCTTTTTTATATGATATATTAAAAATTTCAAAGTATTATGTTGCGGTATGATATATAAACGGTATACGCTGATTTGTTTTATAGCCAAACGTTACTCCGTAATACCTAATTCGAAGTGGTATTCTTCCACGTTAGTCACGAACGCTGTCACAAGTTTTAATGAGGAAAACTGCTGTTCTGTCATTTGAAAATTACAGCTTTTTAATACGCGTTGAATTCCAAATTTCTAACAGAACTGTATACATCTAGGTAGTTTTATATTTAAGTTTACATACATAAATCATACATTAGACAAGAATTTGCAAGGAAATTACGTTTAGAACATTAATTAATAAGATAATAAATAAATCTTACTATTACGGATAAAGGATGTTTTATTTCAGCTGCCATGTATACGTCACTTTGATACTTCTTACGAAATACTTATTGATTATCGCAAAATTCGATCGGTTTTTTTCACAACTTTTTCCAATTGCTAAGGAAGGAAATACGATGTTTTTAAGTTCAAATTTTACACGTAAAATTTTGTCGAAACGATATTTTATACTTAATATATTTAAAAATTTAATAATATTATATAAGCGTAATATTCCGATGCTTAGTTGCAAATATAAGAATGTATTGTGAAGAGTGTGTACTGAAAAAGTATGAACATTTATAATTCTCGTACATAATATTTATTAATTATCGATAAATGAAAAGGAGATGAATGCTACATAGTCAATTAGACCTTTAAAAATGAAGAAACCGACATTAGACAAACACTTATTGTTTTCTTCAATAAGATACGTGAAAAATAATAAGATAACGGATCTATGGAAAAGTTAAACAAATGTAAAATTTCTCTTTCGCACGCGATGTAAATACAGATCGAAAGATGTCGCGTACATTGTACGAATATATAAGTTAAAAATGAAACTTTATTAATGTCGACTTTTTTTGAACCGTCCTTAAGGCCTCAGAATTCACCGCCAGGATATCATATCCTAATTACATACTTTTATATATTTGCCGTAATTGATTACCTTCTCTTCGATCCAAAAAAAGCCATTTAAAAAAATAAGTGTTCTTAAAAATTTACACGTTGCAATGTAATCGCTAGCAGCCAATTGTTAAAGAGAAAAAAATCCGTATTAACATTTTAAATTGCGATCTAAATATGACATGATGAGAGTATATTAAAAGGCAAGTACAATTAAAATTACAATCGTTACATTAGCTTACTTTCACACAATTTGAAAAAGTTCACATCTATAACGAGAAAATTAATTAGCCACGGTGCTTATTTATATGCAACACAGAAGGACACTCGAAAAATTTGCTTAAAACTAAAGTAATCCATTCAATCTTCCTTTCTATTTCTCTTTTCTCTGCATTTCCTAGCAGCCTTCTCGAAACATGTTAAAAATCTATAAATAATGTTGGTATAATTCAGATTTAATCGGCGATGGAATACATTTAGTTTTCAGCAAATATTTATCCACGTGATGAGTACACAATTATCAATAACAGCATGATTCATATGTAATCCCGTAATTATCTATGGCAAGAATCGGCCCATTATAAGACATATCGTATTTGTATTGCATTACATTCATATATTTACGAGGTAAATTTTCAACTGTCGATTAATGAAAAGAGAGAATTAATTACAAATATTATGTTCTTCCTATTTTGTAAAATATTTTTAAGCAAATATAGTACAAATCAATTCCTTATTTCATTAAATAATTACAACCGTTTGTAACATTAAATCAGAGAAAATTCAGTACCGAAATAGATATCTTGATTTAAATTGCAGTTACAGCGTTCGGAAGCAATCGCAATTATGTCTATCTATACGAACACCGCCGAGATACGAATTCTGAAATAAGTATGGAGTTTACATCATTCTATACATGACTTTCTAACATTTTAATGATTATATTTGCGCTACCTCAAAGTCTGTGCGATAGCGGCAATAATAGGATAATAATACTGGCAAATCGTATGGCGGTTTTAAGCAGACTTTATCCCTAGGAGAGTGAATATTTTCTAGCGAAATATCTTCGCGTTCGTCTAAGTACGTATACTACAATATATTATTCGAAATCTACAGTACTCTGTAATCATTTAGCAATGATCTCAATTTCATTTGACACAAATGCGTGATGCTATAGAGATGCACTTGTCAAATAATTTTTACAATTTATATACCTCCCGATTTTTGATTATTCGACAAACGATAATTATACGTACATTCTCGTTCGCAATCATTCCTTACATCACTAAGATAATATTGACTTACTAAATTGTTGAACAATTATTTCTGGATTTCTGATTAAATGTGCGGATAAAAATTCTTGCTTTGTTGACTAATATATATATAGTACATTTTTCTATATAGTGCAGTTGAAAAAGGATCAGTTTGCTACATGACAATGCTGCTATTTGCCTAAATACATTTCAGGTATATTTTCATCATAAATCACACCTTTCGTTCGCTCGTCGTTCCGCAGACGTAAAATAAGAAACAATATTTTTCGCATTAACATAAATAAAGCAATTGCAACATTGAAAATATACACACGCGATATCAAAAAGTTCTTCTCACACAATTATAAATTAATAATGTAATTAAATAATTCTATTCGGCGCTATATATATATACAGCGTTCCATCAGAAACAGAGCATTTAAATTATTATTCCACTAATATTAAATATTATTACTATAATACAACATTTAATGATATTATTTATATATTATAATATTTTATTAGACTTGAAAATATTAAAAAGTAAAACATAATTAAATGTCTTCGACATTTTAAAACAAGTATAAAAAATCGCTTTGTACAATTTCTATGTGACAGAAAAAATGAATTATTAATCAAGAAATTTAGACGTTCTGTTTCTGAAGGATCCTTCTATGTGAAAAAAGGATTCTTACATCTATATAAAATAAACTTGAAAAATGTAACATGACTATTATGAAAAAGGAATGGATATTAAGTCAAATGCCGAGTTTACAATAGCCAGCTCGCTTAAATAATAAAATATACTTATGTATATTTTTACATAACAAAGTAAAATTCACAAATTATTCTCTAAATCAAATATGTATTTCTTTTATAATTGAAATCTTAACTATGTAAAATTAATAACGAGATAAATACTTCGTAAAAGAATATTTGACTGTGGAAGCTGAAAAACATCTTAATCTTAAAAAATTAATCCTAATGAATTTATTATATGCTAAAATAAGTTGTTCCTCACAAGACTTTAGTAACTATATCTCGATACGAATAGCAATCCTTGATTCTTGTATAATCCTGCTGTAATTATATTTAAGCTATAAATATAATATTTATTTAAAACGGCCATTGCACACCTCGATTGTAAAGATACAATCTATACAAAGTGAAATTTCATGAGATATCTACTAAAAATTACTCGCGAATAGATTCGACAAATATAAAAAAAAAACAACTATTACTATAGCCATGTAATACGATAAATTAATATTACACGAACAGAGATTCCGAGAGTTGTACCAGGCTGCATACATGAAATGAAACGTCAACGGAAATGCAAACGCCTTTTAAATTCGATATTCGTCTATATTTTTATATATGAATAAGATGAAAATGATCTAAGTTAATTGAAAATCTCTCAGATGCCTCCAAGGGGTGGATCAGGGGGTGGAGGCAAAGGGACTGGTTACGGACGGTCAATGGCCCCTCTTCCTACTACCTTCGTTACCGTCCTCGTCCTCGCCGCCCCTTCGCACTTCCGTATAACGTTCACCCTTCACACTTACAATCTTATTGTCGAGATACCGTACCAGTTTCTTGGGCTCCGTTTTCGGCGCAACCGGGCGGTGCTCGCGGCAATCGTCGTCCCTGTCGACGTAACTGTACCGCGCTATGATACGAGACTTTAACTCCTCGTCGTTCACCCTCGCTTATTACGACCGTTGGGCTGAAACGAGCGAATACAAATCATAGCAAGATATCTACTAAAACTTTGTAAAAGAATTCCCTAAGAATCCTCGGATTTTCCGAGGTATTTTTTTCACTTTTATTTTATCCAGATAAGATTGAATAAATTTTTAATGTAGCTTTGAAATTAATCCATTGTACTACTATATCTTTAATAAATTTTTATCTTTCCTTAATTATAACAATAAAAAAAAAACACTTAAAACCTAAGTATTTACACTTAACGCATACTTTAGGGCTTTTTTATGTTTCACATATTTCTCTTTTTTTATTAACAGAAGAGAAAGCTGTCGACTATAATTAGTCTTTAAGGGTAAAAAAATTAATTCCCTGGAAATTTTAGATTTTTTCCAGTATTTTTCCAATGGTAAACGATAGTAAAAGTATAGTTTTATTATATTTTTAAATTATATTCCCCGAGTATATCCTCTAGCGGTCGAACGGTAATCACCATGAAATTTTACCGTTAGAAACGTAAGGTTGCTGACGATACTCTGACCCGCCTCCTGACGATGTAACGCGAGTTGCGCGGCTTTGCTATATCACCCCCAGCTACCGCTAAACAATGCCTCGCTTCAGCGGGACTCGCCGCCGGGAACATCTCTTGCAGCAAAGCCACTTGATGCCAAGAAGATTCCTACAAAAAGATTTAGATAATAGATACCAGGGATGTTACTTTGCGAAAATAATCATTTACTGGTACTTAGAAAATAACAATTAGTATCTTTTTCATAAAATGCTAAAAGATATATTACATTTTAAAGTTGTATAATTTAATAATCAATTTAATAATATTAAATCAATATTAAAACTTATTGACGTAATAAGCAAATATGAATTGGATATGAACATAATAGAGAATTAATTCGCTGTTGTTACCATCTTAGACAGAAAAAGTTAGCAATAATGGTAACAAATAACGCGTCACTTATCAATCCTAACGATTTAAAAAATACTTAATATGTCTCACGTTTCTCACCCTTACTTCCGAAAAGTATTCCCCGCTAGAATCACTTCCAGCATCGCTCGTTTCTGAGAGATGATGTACCCGCATTCTTTGTGCGCCAGCTGGCAAGAGAGCTGTCAGGCTGATGTGATTCAGTGGATCACTAGGGGACTGGCAATTTTCGTTCTCCTTAGTCTCCTGTTTTAGTTTACTCTCTACATCAAGCAACCACTTTGACACAGCCTCTTTCTCGATAGTGGAAAACTCGGGAAGGCAGGCGGACACCATTTCGCACAGTCCGTCCACGTCTAAATTCTCTTCCAATGCGCTTTCTTCTACCATACTCACTACATAACTGAGCACAATGTCATCTATTAAGCTGAAACAAAAGAGGATATCCGTTTATTAATATCCCCGTCGCAGTTTGAAATTTAATTTAATACTAAAAGAAAATTCAAATCGGAGAATCTACCTGAGCTGAGCGGTTGGCACCTGCTTCCTAACGAAACTAAATAAGGCCTTCTTCACCAGCTCCTCCTTCTCGTCCATCGTACGACTCATTCTGTAATCGTCAGATTCGTTAATAAATATCCTATGGGAACGTTATTAAAAATGTTCGACGAGGATCGACGACGTCCGGATTCGCGCGTCCACGAAACCAAGCGTCCTGGACACGAGCCAACTCTCGCGGGGAGGACGATGTTTCTTTTCGCGAGGATTCGACTTCTCGAGGACGGCGCGATCACAGGGTGTCTAACGGGCGTCGCGACGGAGCGTTCCTCGCGTGTACGCACGACAACGTTCATTGATCCTTTAATATAGGTTAAGGCAGACGAGAGGGCAGCAGGTCCCTGGTTCGCCAACAACCCTCGCGCACCCTCCCGCGCGAGATTTCCCCGGGAAGCGAGGCAGGGCCGATCGGT
Source organism: Monomorium pharaonis (assembly GCF_013373865.1). Classification (NCBI taxonomy): domain Eukaryota; kingdom Metazoa; phylum Arthropoda; class Insecta; order Hymenoptera; family Formicidae; genus Monomorium; species Monomorium pharaonis. The sequence goes on along the minus strand of NW_023415396.1, from coordinate 18,412 downwards.
CCGCGAGGGAGTATTCGCGTCGCGTATGACGGGGTGGCAGGCAAATAGACGGGTAGACGGAAGGAACAGGTGAGGGAGAACGACGGGGCCGCGGTCGCTCGTGGTGACAGGACGGCGGATCATCGGACGACGACGACAACGCGAATCGCCAGTTGTTGTTCGCTCGCGAGAGGAAGGCGTCGCGCCGGTACGAACCTGACCCTGAACCAGGCTACCTCGACCGGGATACACACTTGGATCTGTCAGCGACGCCAAACACCCGATATTAATTTCGTATACAAACAACGCTCGCCGATTTGACAGTTCGCCGAGGGGAGGGATGAACGCACGGCGACTGGCGCCGCCTAGCGTATCGCGCATTAATTCAGTGTGCTGTATTTATATATTATACGTATATATACTGAGAAATTTTAAACGTCAATAGGATGATGTCTCTAAAATATGGTAATGCGAAGAAACGTTTCAGATAAAAGTTGTATAATATCTGAAATAGGACAAACGATAAAATTAATGGTAAAAAAAAAATAGATTGTGGAAGTCAGTCTTAACTCAAGGATTTGATTTTCTAGATTTTTTTCAGCATTTTATTTTCTAGGTCGATTATCAAAGATGTCACATTCACATCTATCGACGCGTCAACGAACAGGGAAAGCTTACATTTCAACTTACACTCGCTGTGTATGAAGACACATTTTTCCTCTCGTAATAATCGTATCTCTTTACAGAGAGAGAGAGAAAGAGACCTTTCTGCGCGTAAAATGGAAATTCTGGTATACATTCGAAACTGCGTGTTGTAATAGCCGTTTATTTGTGAGACGTATTATCACGCGTTACAATTTACACCTGTGCTCCAACGCGCGCACCGGTGATCGATAGCTTACTCGACACATAGTCAATATATAAATAATTACAATTTTGCAACCGAATCAATACATGACATACTGTCATCTTCGACAGACAAAATAAGTTACACAACACAACTCTACAGTATCTAAAAATTTGGATCTTTTTTACAACATAAAAGTCCATCCGCTGAGACAAGATAACGAATACGTGTTTTGTTACAACAGCGGATATTACATAATATTAGTTTTTTTTTTTAAATGCGTAATCTATATCAGACGCTCATATTATATACGAAGTTAATACACGTAGAAGATAAATAAATATACACGATGGCGAAAAAAGAGGCGCTCGACTAGCGGAAATATATCTCTAACGTATTGTACCTTCCTCAAAGTTCTCCAAACTCTACATAGTGAGATAGTAATCGACATTAGAGATCTCTTGATTAACTGCGATTAACTAAATATAAAGGTAAAGTTTCTCAAGTATCCTTAACACAATAGATTCTAAAAATAACAATCTCTTCGTTTTGGTACTTGATTCACACACGTTTCCTGCGGCGAGTTGTTCCAATTCATTCAATATGTCATCATAAGAATGCATTTTTTCGTTTCAAGGTTTCAAGAAAACAAATCGTAGGTATTTCTTATATTAGTTCCCATTGAGACTTATAGCATAATCCGATCGTTATGTAGATTATATGACATCTTACTATGTCACTTTCTTTTCTCTCGAGGACTGTATCTCATTTTGCTCGATTTCGTTGTCCTCAACGTCAGCGGAAGCATAGTCGAGAGACTCTTTGTTATTACTATCTTTATCTTTACAACTCGATTCTGGTTCTTCGACAATATCTTGCTGCTGTTCCAGGAAATCAGTAGGTACAAATTCCATTTGGTCTTCGTTATCATTTAAATCCGGCGGGGCTGGCAGTTCACAAAAGTGTAATCTCTCGTCCCGTCGTTAACGTCGCCACCTGGATCGTCTTCCTCGTGTAAACTCATAAGTTTTTCAAAGTCTGAGGAAGGCGTGACATCCTCGTTATTCTCCGAGAATATCTCCGTCGGGCTGAGAGGTATATCTAAAGGTTCCAGCTTCACGGTGGCGCACGGTGACGTTGGCGTGATGGGCCGCTGCAGACGTATTTTGGTAAAAGGTCTTGACTCTATGGGTTCGGACTGTTGTCGCTTTTGCGCACGCTTAGGACTAGAAGACATAGACACCCTCGAGGGTGACGCTTTATTCTCTTTGGACTCTGTGGTACTTCTAGGAACTACGTGTTGAGACGACAATGGCTTCGTTTGAGGTATAAGTAGCGGTGTCTTTGCATTCTATCGATATAAAAGAGTACAAATAAATTTAAAACTTTTGTAAACATTGACAAATTTAATTAGAATAAATTCATGATGATTAACTTACTTGGGACGAAGGGCTCGGACCGGCTAGTCCCCTTCACCTGCAATGCCTCGGCGGCATTCAATAGTTGCGGCAATTTATCGTGAGCGACGTTGACCTCTCCGCGATACATGAATTTAACCAACGCCTCCACCTCCCAGAATTTCAGATCCTTCATTAGGATAATGGGATGTTGACACGGATTCTCCCGTAACAAATCTGCCAAGTAGTCGCTGCAGGAAGATAAAATCATCTTGTGACACTTGAGAGAGCGACCCTCGCACGCCAGGGTCACATCGACGAACTGTTCCGTGTCCAGTAACGACGGGAAGCTATTTTGCATATTACTATGGTAACTGTTCCACCTCAGGCAAACCTGAAATACATGAAAATAAAGTTAGCTTGGTAATCAGATTGGTATTGATTTATATTTTCTTTTCTTGAACAGATACAATGTAACTCGCAGAAAATATATTTAACGTACCTCTGTAGGTTGCTGATGTACGATATTATGGGGTGCTTGATTAGTTTGTCGCGATGGCATCTTAATAGTCGTAGGTGCAACTTGCTTCACTTTCAATGGAATAGTTTTTAATACGAGAGTCTTTGGTTGCCGTTGTTGCTGCTGCTGTTGGGATTGCTGTTGCTGGGGCATCGGCGCCGGGGCGATATTACGAATATGAGGTCTCACCAAGGACTGCGTAGCGATCCTTATGGCTTTCGTACTCGTATTACCTTGCGACGTCGATTGTAAGACTAATGACAAAAAAATAAATATGTCTTTCTGGCGCACGGGGATCGAAAAAGAAAAAACATCGATAAGAGGCAAGAATAAAGAATTAAAATTATTTAATTAGAAATTGAATATTTATTTAAATAAATTGTTAACTCATTTATAAAAAGATAAAATATAAAGATTGCAATTAAAATTCTACTTGGACTGAAAGCAAAACATCAGTTTGTCTAAGGATTGTAAATACAGCTAAGTTTACAGTTTTAAAATTGCATCTTAATTAATACGGCCTAAGTTCGGCGTATCTGTAATCTTACCGGCGAAAACGGCGATTCTTACCGTGGTAACGTCTGCCGATCAGCCGGCCGCCGTGATGCACCCTGAGATGCCGGTGCAGATTGGTCGTGCCGCACTGGCGCGGGTTCGCGCCACCTCTGACGACGACCGCTCCGCAGATGCGGCACTGGGCGCGCAACGGATCATTAGTACAGAGATCGAAGTGCGCCCAGACTGCGCTCGGGTTTGCCATCGCGCGGAGACTGCGCGCGTGAGAGCGCACCCGGTGCGTGACGCTTCCGTGGCGGCCGGATGACGACGACGAGGACGACGACGGTGGCGGCGGCGGCAGCAACGCCGTCGGCGGCGGTGACGTCGTCGACGCGGGTGGCATGCTCGAGTCGTCGAGGTAGCAATCCTCCTCGTCCTCCGGCTCCTGCTTCATCGCCAGGTTGCCTTTAATGTTCGCCGTGGAGGTCCTCGTCGTCGCGACGTTACGCTCCTCCTGGCCGCCGCGACGACGCAGGCCGATGATGATCGGTGTGTGAGAGACTCGGCGCAGATCCTGCCGCTCTGAAATCACGACACTTTTTTTAAACCCTGTTCCGTTCAAATTTCTAAATTGATCATATCGTTTTTTTTTATCAATTAGAATAAAAAAGCTCTAAAGATAAAAAATAAAAATTTTACAAAGAAAAAAGAAATTTTTATTTAAAAAAACATCTTGCATTCATAGACGAATCATCAAACGCCAGGAGAAAATATTTTAAAATAATTATTAATATGAGAAATAAAATGTATCTTGTTAACAAGCAGAGCAGCAGAATTAAAATAATCTATTCTATCTCAATATTATTCAATTCATTTCATTTTAGCTTTCCACGTACAAATGCTTCTTTAAGAAAAAAAGGAATTACATTTTTAAAAGCATTTGTGTTTTTTTATGTCAATTAATTTGTCTCGTTACTGAACAAAAAAGTTAAGATACATTAAACGAAGAACGAATAATTTACACGATTTTATATTACATGTACGCAAGATGTGCTATATTTTTCAAATTCAATTTTCTTAGAAACGACGCATCACACGAAGACAATTTTATTACAAGTTTACGAATTGATTTTTTTCACGTAGAATCATCCCTTTCCCCGATTATATCATTAGTTGTAGGACACCTTATTAAACGTGTATGAAACTATCACGTGCTACCTGAATCTAACTAATAATCGTAATTTTCCGCCGTGACCGGAGACCGTGGCGTTTTATCGGGCACGATCGCCACGTGAGTACGGCTCTGTACCGGGTTATATTCCTTATCGCCTAAACGACGATAATCGCCGCCGCTTTTTATAGGAACGCGCGATTCTCCGCCGGCGCGCGTTAAAATAGGCGTCACACGCGCGCTGAACGCCTGACCGAGAACGTCTTCGCACCGGATCAACGAGTTTAATCTTCACACAAATGAGAGAATATTTAAATCTTCCTCTTAATCCTTACAACGGCTACAATGAACAACCCTATATAACAGCTATATATAAAAATATAGCAAATAACTGTAATGTAATTGCAAATGCATTTGAAGAAAAATTTGTGCTTGGATGTTTAATTCTTTCAATGTCATCAATTCTTTATCATCGATCTAGAGTTAGAGTAATCTGAATACAAAAAGCCAATAAATTGTAATGAGATATACCCGAAACTTGTTGGGAAAAGTGATATGTTATTAAATATTAAACATTTTTTCGATTTCAATGAATTTATAATTTTTATGAATAAATTCGGTTATGCCATACTTTTATAATCGAGCTTTAACATTTTTACAGTTTCTATATAATCAATCTCTTTCTTGAATCAAAATAATAAAGTAATGTTACACTTATTTAAATTTATTAACAAAATCTTAAAATTTTAACGTTTCATAATTCAATACTTTTTTCTCAAATTTAACTTAAAACCAATAACTTTACACTTGATAAAGTAACCGAGACGTCAACATCGCAGTTAATTAAATTTTACAATTGTGCTTTGTGTAACAATTCCACAGCACAGAATTAGCTCGCTACGCCGCTGGGCCACTCCACACACGCGTGTATGTATGTACACGCGCCCGGCCATCTTCCTATTCTCCTTTTTTTTTCCTTCTCTTTTTCGCGCGCGCCTTCCCGCTTCCCGCACGTGTGCGTTTCAGCGATCGTCGCGTTCGGGCGCGAGCGACACTCAGCAGCCTCTCGCACCAGTGTGCCGTAAATCTCCCTTTACTCTTTCCCCGAGGAGAGTATCTCGTCGTTACCCGCTGATGAGTTCGCACCGGTTCCCTCTCTCTCTCTCTCTCTCTCGCCCCGCGCGCGCCGCCTCGCGCACCCACTCCGCTCGTCCCCGCGCGTCATCGTCATCCGCGCGCGGCGTACACTCTCGCCGTTCCGCGAGAAGATCGCCGGTTATAAAACGACGGCCGTGACGAGTGCACGCGACACATCGTGTGCCGCGAAGACGGCAGTTGCTGCCCTTCCCCTCCCGCTTCCCCGGCCGCTTGCGTCTAACCGATTCTACGGGCGACGATTTCCGTTGTTGCACACTCTTCAATCGATTCGCGCGGAAGCACTGGCGTTGTCGCGTGTGTCTGACTCTCACCTCTCGAGCGTCCCTCCAGTTTCGCTCGCCGTGGATCGGATCGCCGGACAATCGTTTCCCGTCGACGATGGAACGAGGCGATATCGTCGATAACGAACCGCAAAGAGATCGACGGTCGCTCGTGTCCGCCCCCGCGCGCGTGCTCGCACCTACCCTCTCTCTCTTTCTCTCGTTTTCTCTCTCTCCCTCTCCCAGGTTGCAGTGTGCGTGCGTGTGTGTGTGCTCGTGCGTTTCCCTCTCGTGTATACGTTACTTTATCCTCGTGAGATCACCAGGCGTAGGCGAACGATCGTCGGCCACGCGCCACCCTTCGACGGCGACCCGATAATCCCGATGTATCGCGCGTATACCGGCGATACTGACTCCGGGATAAAGAAAGAGAGAGAGAGAGATCGTTTTAGCGTCGTTTACTCGTTTAGCGCGGTCGCGCGACACGAATTGGGTGGTGGCCCGTGGAGTTTAACCGCTACGCGCGCGCGCGCTCTGCTACGACGCTGCCGCACCGCCGTCGGACGATTTTCCCCGAAGCCGAACCCGGGACTGTGACTAAAATCGAAATCGGTGAACGAACAGGGGCGCGTCGGGGCGCGCATGTGCGGCGCGACGGCGTCGCACACGCCGGTCGTCGACGCATATTATCCGTGCCGCGTCTCGGCCATCCGTGCGCCGCTAACGCGTGCGCGCGCGTGCGTGCGTCCTCCCCTACCTCCCCTCCATCTCTCTCTCTTTGTCCTCCTGCCGCGCCGACGAGATTACTAACCGACCTGACGATGTCCGGCCCGAAAACGCCGCCACCGACACGCGCGAATTCCGATCGATCGACCGGAGCGTCGGCATTGTCGACCGACTCCAGCGCGTCGCGCTCAGATAACTTTGAATCATCTCGATCAAGATGAGATAATTCTACGCGAATCTCAGATAGGATAAAGATGACTTAATTTTAAATTTACCTACAGACAAAAGAAGACGGTGGACGGTGTATCGTTACATATTTTATGTAGATAACTTTTTAGGGTAATGTCGCGGAGAAGGAACAATCTGGGATATACAAAAATAATATATTCATATTGCTATTCGTCAACTTTTAATTCTTCAAAGCGAGAACTCTTCGAATAATGCACTCTGATAAAGTACAATAAAAGTCACAGCAATGTGTTAATACAACTAATCGGCTCGTCCCTTCCCACTTCCGCTTCTTCCCGCCGGCTTGCGGCACGCGGCCCGGCAGATTCCTTGCGTAATCAAAGCGTATTATCGCGATCGGGAGACGAAACGAAACTCGACCAGCTGTATCTCGGTCTCGTTTGTGTCAAACGATCCTCGCTCGTATGCGTGACAAAAAGATGTACGCGCGCGCGCTTCGTATACGGATAAGCAGAAACTTCGTGACGAGAGCGTCGTATTTTTGGAACTCTCAACGTAATTCATGAACGCGAGCGAATTCGCGGCAAGTGGACATAAACGTTTCGTCTGATGCATCTGTAACTTACTCCGACAATTTTCCGAAATAACGCAAATGAATAAGGATTCGTCGAGTCGCAAAGACGAATGGTAAAAGATCACGGAAATTAGTTGCAAAATGCCAGATAATAAAAAAATCCTTGTATTTACTAGCCTTGTGTCTTGTGTTATAACCATATCGATTTTGTTTCTGTATTTTGTTTGTTAATATCCTGCTCTTGATAAAGATTTTTCTTAGAGTTCTTTGCAGAGTGTTATATACCAACAGTTCGCTTTTAGAAATAGATAACGAACGATTTCTCAGACAGAAACGCAAATGATCTCCGAAATAAATAGCGTTAGACGCAAATACGAGGCAGGTAAACGTTACTGATTTTATCTGCCTTTTTTACCTCGACTTCGATCCGCGTTAAAATAAAAGAAATGTCGCGTGGCATCTTTTTTAATGAATGTATTTTCTCGACAATAAATAAAAAAACTGTCGATGAGTAATATTTAACAAAATTTATTTTTTTCAGGAGGAGAGAAATAGTAAAACACTCACACGTAATGATTCATCATTTTTAATGTAATTTGTATAGTAGCATAGTATAATATTAATTAAATTAATTATACATATTAAATATTAAATATTGTTTTTTTATGCACTGTGTAACCGAGTAACAATACAGACGAGACTAGTAGAAGGTGACCTTCGTAGCACTACCCCTCTTTTACTTCTTAGCGCAAAATTAAGATTATTTGTCATTTTTTGTTCTTACGTTGTTAATTAATTTAACACGGATACTTCCGTTACATTTATTCTTGTCTATTTTCAAATGTATTTTGTTCATTCTCGAAGAACGATAGCGTTTCGATTGATCGTAAAACAGAAGGAGAAGCCCGCTTCGATTCGATGAATTATTTTATGTGAAACGATGACCAATAAGAGCTAATTCAATGAATAAAACCAAGCGTTTGTATATCATCGTCATCTCAAAGGCATGGGCAACGAATTATCAATTCGCAGATATAAGCGCGAACATTCGCTAGTACTTTTAGATATACTATAAAAGCACGCTTTTAAAAATATCCAGACGATCTATAAAATCTATCGAAGGATCTTGCAAAATTACCGCTACAAGTTTTGTCGGTATAAGGTAATCTGTCAACAGAATACGAATATTTGGCAATTAACTGCAGAAATTGGCAATTAAGCAGAATCTGCCGCTTCTAAGTCATTCAAATGATATAGCCGATTCCGCTCGATTTCTACTGGCAATCCGCTGTCAGATTGTGTAAGATTATGGCGAGACTGGCAGAGCTTAATGCGAACGCAGTCGATCTGTCGCGATAAACTTTTAGCGTTTCTAATTTGGACTTTGTATTTGGATTACTTTTTATTCGTGTCGCATATCGGTTATCAATCTGATTTCAGCGGGACTGCTCGATAAGTTGCCAATGTCTTTAAAACTCGTGAAACGTTGACCCAGTGACAATAAGACGTGTAAGATACATAGATATTTCATTAGGATAGACTAGACTTCTTTAAGAGACAAGTTTTCGTAAGAACATCGGCCCGTTATCTGGACAAAATACGTTTGCTAAAAATTTTTGCGCCAATGGCAGTTCTAAAAAAGGCTGTACATTGTTGTTACAAAACTATGTATCCCTGTTGTCATACTTGTTTCAATAAACGGATTTATGTCGCGTCGTTTCTACATGATCGGGATTCTTGCACGTGTTACTTCTGAATCAATAGCAATTTGTTGCCTCTATACGCGTGACAACGAGTTGTCGTGCGGTCAAAATAAAATATCTAGGTATCTTACATCATAGAGTAAAAGGAAAAAGAATGTCAGATACCGACAATACAAAGAGCACGATGGCGTCTGGATGTCGTGTGTTAATGGTTGATGGTGTGTAATGATGGTTACTCGCGAGAGTTTTACTGTACCGAAAACCGACTAGCTAGACTAAAAACGAGCTCGCGTTAACAACAAACACGAGGGTGTGTGTGTGTGTATGTGTGTGTGTGTGTTTATTCTTTTATTTATTAGAAATTGACGTTGTGCAAAGTATATCAATGTACGATGACGATAATGGAACAATCATGATGGTGATGCGCATTTATTTTTATTCTAGCGTAATGGAACACGCAATGACGATTACGTCGCTATAGAAATTTGACGCGATCGCCAATTTTCCGACGATTGCGATGGTTCGCATGGAGGAAGGGAGGGCAACAAGGAATAACATCGGTAATGCAATCATAATTGTTGCAATATATGCAAAATATGTTTGTAACGTACTTATATAGTCGCGGGCAGACAGTTCCGTCGTAGAATTCTTGTCAATCGAATCAGTAACCGATCACTCTCTCGAGAAGTATTTGTAATCGGCGTTGTTACTTTTCGATGGTCACCAACATCGAAAAGGCCAATTGATAGGTGCGCAGATAGCGCTTTATCGTCGAGGAGGCTGAGCAACGAGGTCGAAGAACAAATCGCACCTTTAAATAACGGCTGTCTAATAACGGCCGCCTTTGTTACGCTGATCGCGATCATCGACCGGGTCTATTCTGAGCCGTCAAACAATCAAGCGGCATATACGAAGTACGATGGACAGCAGCGAAAAGAAGGCCCTTCGCGCTGCGGAGCTGCGTAACAGTAGGACGCGTAGCATTATTATCAATATTCAAGTTGCACGGCCTTGTGAAGCCAGTAGAGTCTGTAAACGAATAAGTAAGTCCAATCAGGATTTGAGCAGTGACACATATAACGCTTTTCTATAAAAAACAAGTTGTTTGATTATCGTTTTAAGCTAAAGAAATGTACAGATATATTATATATTTATATAATATAATAAAGATGATGGTAAGGGATTGCTAAATATGAATTTGATGACATGATAAATCAATTTTAAGATGATAAATCCATAGACACTTAAAGAGTTGTCATATTAATTCCAATAAACTTCTAGGGAAGAATTTAGAAAAAGAAAAAAAGAGATCGTGTTATAATAAAACAATTGCTAAAAGATAAAGAGACGTGTCTTACTTTGTAATGTATGAACGTGCAGCTGGCAGTGTGTCCGGACTCTCTTTCAGCATAAATGTCGTATTCCCAGAATGTAATGCTCTAAATACGACGGCCAGTCGATTTGCCTAACATCGAACATGAACGTTTCCCGATCCTCCGGACTGAGTTGCTCACCCAGTCGTCGCACGTTGTCGTCCCTAAAATTCCACTGTTCGTACTGAAGTACTCCAAACACTTGGCGGCTTTGGAAAGTTTCGTCTGCACGCGAACCATTATAGGCCGCGAGCCCTGAGCCGTGCGAGAGTATCTAAGATATACGCCGGTAACATGTGCTGAAACGTCACGCACAATTTGTTTATTATGGCGGAGCTGTGACAACGACCGTCCGGATACCAGAGCGCATCATTCACCGGATGTAGCCGGCAATATTTGAACGATAGATCGACAAACTGCTTCCAAGTTATAGGATTTTGCTGACCGGTGCAACAATTGTAAATCGGGATGGTGTCGGTACGTTGCATGGCGGTCCTCCATGCCGCACAGATCATTAGGTTGATGACAATGTCGACGGGTACTAGGTCCGCCACTTTGTCCTCGTGGCACAGCATAGTTCTGTGCAAACGAGGAGGACCGCAGTTTGTTAGACAGATTATTCGCGTGAGGACAACGAATGATCGCGATACTAAAATACAAATATCAGCACTCGAGTATTTATTGTAATTCTATTGTAATATAATGCTGCTAGTTACGGATTGTCTGTTATCATCACCTGAAGAAACCTTTTCCGGCGGCAGCGATGATCCCTGTGGGGCCGTTGCAATTGTCCACCCAGCCGGCGACCGGTTCTCTATACGACGACAGTACAATCGATGGCCTGACAATCGCTACCGGCAGGGAACCCTTTTCCCCCTGGAGCATCCGCTCGGCCAATGCTTTGGTGAATGTGTACGTATTCGGTCGACTGGCGATCAGATTAGGTGTAATATCCTCGAACATCTTGTCGTCCATCCATTCTGTCAGAGCGCTCACCTGATTAGGTTCCCGACCCACGGAGTAAATCTCCTCGGCAACATCGTTCCGGTCGCAATTGCAATATGCCGTTGACACGTGGATGAATGCCTGCGATCAAATTTGCATTTTATCAAACATATACACATTTTGCGATTACGAGTTGCGAAAAGTACGGAATACGAACGCTCATCTTTTGCCTCGTGTTGATCGAACGTGCGCTCCTAAATGCGTAAATGTGTTGACAAAAAAGTTTTAAGTAAATATCCCAGTAATTGGACATACAACGATCTGAAATCGTTGAATTTTTTTAAAATTTATGACAAAGTGATCTAGTTATACAATTGAAATATGAATTGTAAAACGTTATTGTTATAAAAATATAAAAAAATTTTTAATTATTCTAAAAATAATAAAAACTTGTAAAGAACATTTAAATGAATCAATATCGGGACAATATAACGTTTGCTTAACATTTTAAATGTTTGTCTTAAATACTTGTTCTTAACTGTATTATTTACAAAATAATTATAAAAATATATTACCTTAACACATACATAATATACACGTTTCTTAAAAATTTAAGAACATCAAAATACAACCGCTAATCTAATTGTATAACAAATTCTGTAATGTTTACAATCTACTTTAATAAATTAAAATATCCAGCTTATAATAATGTTAAGATATTTGGAGATCACAATTAAATTTAATATTCAAAAAAATATATTTAAGATTGATAATAATAAGCTTTCATGTAAATGTTCAGTCACTGGGACATTTATCTTGAACTAAAAAAGAGGGGGGGAGGGGAGAAAAAAAGAAAAAGGGAAGAGACATTTCAAGATCGAATACCACGGTTTTATAGTCAGTTGCATACAGTGCATCACATAAATGTCAAACTGTTTTCTGTTTACTGACTGTCACATAAAACTAAACGAGATCGTAAAATTTGTCGGACAATCACTTGCAAGTTGCATGCGAGTCTAATTTTCATGTTTTATCTCAACATAAAATACGTGTGCATAAAAGTCAGTAAAATAATTCAATTTGTTTGTTTTAAATATCTTTTAAAATTTCCGTAGCATCACTTGTCACTTTATTCACCTTACTATGTTTTAGTCGTGACTAATCCATGTTGTCATGAAAGAAGAAATGAGATTACTACACGATTGATGAGTGATTTAATCGCGCGACAAACTCGCCGATACAATTAGAGTGCAGAGTACAAATACACTCGTACAATAAGCCGGCTCTATTTACCTTTTGGAATTTGTTGACACAAATCGAATGTATTTTCACTATTAAGCAGAAACTTGGACAGATTAGTTGTTGATTATTAAAATCGATGTCGTACACATCACGAGAGCAAATGAAACGAAGCGTTCGAAAGATTCTCGAGAGTACATTGCCTCAAGCGTGTATCTTCGCGGGATGAGGTAGAGATGTAAACCCTCCGTAGACAAAAAGCACTGTAATCTTTCGTAAAGAGCACATTCGTAAAAATAAGATCGCTACAGCTATTTTGCCTTTTACTACAGTCGAATTCGATTTACGACTGCAAATCAAACGCGGGTTGACGTGGTGATAGATCAGTAGTTCGAATAGCGCAATTAAAAAAGAACACTTTTCTCTTCTCTTACCTCCACATTGTTGCATGCGGTTGCCATAATTCAACCATCTTTTGGTCCCAACATGATTTATGGTCACCCGAGAGCTTCAGAGCTTCGTCGAATTTGACCGTGGCCGCTGAATGAAAAACGATCGATATGCGAATCGTATTAAGGTATTTTGATCGTCTGCCGAAATGCCCAACTCTGGTTCCGTAATATCGCCAGCTACGGGTATAACCTTGGAAAGTACGCTGGGAGATCTCGCCGTATTTCTCAAAAAGCTGCCAAAAATAACATAATGTTAATTTTCGGACAAATAACTATGTGATGTAGAAGGAAGATGATATTAGCCGGCCCGTTTAAAAGTTCCTGCAACCTCTCTTGCACGTTCTGTCCCTTTTTAGGTCTCATTAAAGGGAGATGTTTTTGATGTCCGGACCGATCTCAACAGCTTCTCGACGAGAACTTTACCCATGAAACCTGTTGCTCCGGTTATAAAAATTGACCTGTCTCTGTAAAAGTCCTTCACGGATGTGTACTCACTGCCAGCCATCGTGGCCATATCAACTATGTGTCGAACGCGTCCTTCAAAAACATTTTCAGAGATTAAAAAAAGATAAAAGTATCTAATGATATATAATTATTATTCACCAATTTATTTCACTAATTATTATGGAGGATATCCTACCTGAATTATTTCGTTGAATTTCTTTGAGTTACTTTCAGGTAGAAAGTACTTCACCTTCGTTCCCGTGATAAGAGTCTCCTTTTACTTCTGTTTCTATATTTTTTTTTACATGAATCAGAAATATTAATTTGGCATTAAAATTTCTTACATATACATAATCAACTTGAGTTTACAGAATTAAGAGCACTCTTCTTTTCTTAAAGTTAATTCATAATTATAAATACCATAAAATACACAGGATAGAACCCAATAAAATATTAAGGGTTACTTTCCATTTAACGCATATGCATTATTTAATTTTATATCGTTCACCAAATAAGGACAAATGATACGCATTACGCGTGGAATGGAATGCACCCTATACACAGGAAAAAAGACAAATATCAAATTAACTCTTATAAGTATACTCATATGAACGCATCATTCTTTCATATATACATAAAGATATATAATCTTTTTAGAAAAATTTGAAAATCTTGAATTTTAACAATATTATTGTCTTATTTAATACTATAATTGTTATTTCAAGAATATAATTATTTGATAATTCTATTCTGAAAAAAATATAATCTTCGATTTTGAACATAACAGTATTTCTATCCAACATTTTTCCTTTCCATTCAAGAAATTATTCTTAAATAACAAGAATATCATTTTCTTGATTAAACTATATAAAATTTAAAATAAATCTTCATTCAAGTAATTTTTTTCATTTGACGCAATATAATCTTATTTCAAAATTTTTATTTTAAAACTAAAAATATCAAAATAACAATATACTTTTTTTCTGTGCAGTATTACTAATTTGCGACGGATACGCCGCGCGCCGTTGCAAATCAACGTACGTTACCTGTGTTTATCGGTGCAGCGAATAGATCCTCCTTTTAGAAGATAGCTTCTATTTGTTTGGAAACTTCCACGGAAAACGACCGATCGTCAAGGAGGATTCTTTCAAAAGCAAGGATACGGCGTACGGCGCAATGTTCCCTTTTCACACGCGTATACGTCGTACCGTAATTCTTCCGGTGGCTTGTGATCAAGTTCAATGTCTATCGAATTCATGTCGCGTCCTCGCAGGTACGAACCCGTTGTCCCTGTGGACAAAGCAAGCGAGACCTTCTTCTGAGATTCCGAATTACGCGCATTACGTCGATCGATTAGTCACGACGTTAATGCAATCGTTGCACGTAATATGCTTTTTGCTAATAAAGTCACTGAAAAACAAGTATTTAACAGATTTTATATAATATCTACATCATTTTTCAATTAATCTTTTATATCTTTACACAGAGACTAATGAGCTTAACGGTTTTTTTTAACGTAATTCAATATGAAATTTAGTATTTTAAAAAAGCGGTATATAATCTTATTTTTTAATCTTTACGCAACGCGTTTAGCTGGAATATATTGTATACAATCTCTTTTCTTTTCGTGTTATGATAGAATATCACGAAAAATAAATACTTTACGAGATATTCTACTATATCTGCATAGTCTCTTAACGATCTCATTTTAATCTTCTGCAGAACCTGGGGAAATCAATTTTTCGACTTTGAATTATTATAGATAGATGGTAATCGAAAGGAATCGGCTTCCCTGGAGAAAAAGTTGTTGACAATAAGGATTTATCGACCAAAGAATCCCGTATTTCATCAATAAGTGTTCTATAAACGAGTAAAAATGTGTGTATCGTCTGCGGTGACGTATAGGAAGTTGTTCTAGATGTTTTATCCAAAAAAATTCCTTGAAAAACACAACATTCTTCAACGACTGGGCAGTGAAATTCAGCGGAGATTAATATCATTTACGTAAAATAATAAGATCGATCTCGAGTTATTCTGATTGTAAAATTGATTCAATAGGAATCTTAAAAAAAAAAAAAAATTCATGGTATATCACATTTCTTTTTTAAATCTTTAACGCCAACGTTTAGCATATTTTTAAGCGCAGCCCTCTTCTTTCCTTCTCGCAACAGTTTTTTTTTATCGCGTAAAACAAATATTTCATATACGAGATATTCTCTACGCTATCTGCATTGTTTTTCTCCGCGTTCGGCAGAAAAAGTAGCTTTGCAACCATTGTAAGATTCTTTAATGCGATTACGTTTGCCCTTAGTCTAGTCTGTCGGATCTAAATGTGAGGCCACATTACCGACAATGAGAAACGTCAAAACAAGACGCGCGTGTACACCCGTAGAATCTAATCTAGCATAGCAACACAATCTCACGGCACTTGCGCAACGCCGTGAAGTACGTACTCATTACTCTTTTGAGTTCATAATTTATTACTTTTTTTTTACGTCTTGTTTTTTTTTTCACATCCGCTTCGACATGCACAGTTTTAAGAATACAAATGCGTCAGAAAAATCCGAGATATCGCCATTCCTCCTGCCGGAAGTAATTCTAATTATTTCAGCGTATCACTTCACGCACTCTGCATTTACGTACATCCGCGTCACACGCGGATACACACGCGGCCGTTTCTAAAGCGGTGTAATAGAGAGAGAGCAGATAGGAGATCGATAATCGTCCGTCACGAAAGGGCGTACGAACGCGCGCGCCTTGCCAACCGATTTGCGAGCGGTGTGCGGTGTCTAACTCGTACCGTAAGGAGGTACCGGGCTTTTATGTGCGGCAAGGGTTCTGAAAAGGCTTAGGCGGGGGAGAACGCGGCGTCGCTTGAACAAAATCGGCTGATCGCCGTCGGCCTTGAAGAGCGTCGTCTCCGAGGAGCGGCACCTTGTCGTCCGCCTCGGGGACACCGCGAGAGATATTCGTTATCTCATCGCGTAATATCGACGTGACGCGATGTTATCTTACGGTGTAACGTTACAAACTGTTTGTATCCGTCGCTCGATATAGCCGCAATTTTTTTTTTCACCCCCTCCCGCGCGCGTCGTGAGAGAGAAGGGGCGCGCGAGCTAGGGCTCTCTCCGTCCGCTCACGGACTTCAGAGACTCACACGAGGACGGACGGAGGAAACGTGCGACGGCGAGGATTATTACGGTCAAAAACTGTGGGATAACGTCACCTCCCCCCTGATCCTCACGTCGCGGCTACGTGCAGATAATTGCTGGCGACTCGCTGGCGTGCGTGAGTTCGCAATGCGACTTGAATTTACGTAATGTCGGACGGATGCACCGCGGCAAAACGTTTCACGGACTCGAAAACAAAACCACCGGTGCAGCAAAAAAAAAAAACGTTTCATCGGCGGCGCTTTAATAATTCGACGTGCAGGTCAAGTGACCTTCGAGAAATACACCAGCAAATTGACGAATTAAATCAATCGTTTACGAGAATAACCGATCCGGCTACCGGGTCTCTCTCTCTCTCTTCTCGTACAGTGGGGAGAAGATGCTTGAAAAAATTTATTTGCGGGGCATAAATTTAATTCGCCGAATAAACATTTTTATTTAAATATGACAACTCAATTTATTACTAGTAATAATTTTTATCTTTCCTCAGAGATAAAACTCCACAAGCGAATTTCGACTTTAAATTGCGAGGTAGATGGTAATTGAAAAGAATTGACTCCTCTAAAATAAGTTGTTATAATAGTGAAGATTATCGGCTAAAGGACAATGTGTTACGTCAGTCGTGACACGTGATGTTTGTGCAGCAATAACGAAAGTCAAACGTGAACAAGTGATCCAGGGTTATGTCTGACAAATTTATTATTTTTTTTTGTCAAAGCAGTCGATCATGTCTTTGCCATTCTTAGCTTTTATTTCAATACGATTGAATAAAAGGTTACTTGCATATTACTAAGTATAAAACTTCAAAACTTGCATTTGATGGGAGAATAATCTACTGAATAAATTGTAAGTTCTTTATGCGAGCAACCGCCAGATATTATTTATACGTAACGAATATTGTATTTCTATAATTATGTATACTGTCTTAAAGCTTACTTCCGAAATAAATACTGATTTCTTTTCAAAAAGTAACTTTTCCCCCTCTATTCCTTCATCCTATTTTTATAAAGTAATATATCACCAATTCAATAATCAAATAATTTATACTTTTTAAACAGGCAATATATATAATTTTTCTCGTAAATACTAATTTTAGACCGTTTCACGCTACAACAATCTTTTTTTATTTACACGTATAAAAAAGTTATGATTTTTTACTGCAACAATGAATTGCCGATTCTGTCTCGAATTTAGTCACATAAAAAACATGAAAATCGGTTTTCGAGTCCTATTTTCGTACTTTTGAATGCGTAGATGTAACAGAATTATTTTAGATGTTTTTAAGCCCCAAAAATCTTTTGAGAAATGCAACTGTCCTTCAGCGGTTCCATTAAATCTGACCAAGCAATAAAATTTAGTAGTATCTGTGAAGAGTTTAATAAGAAAAGTAATAAAAATATATTTCACAGAAATGTATATTCCGCGTCATCGCTATCAAATTTTTTTTATAACTAAATGTCACCGAAAGGGTCATATTCTTCTAAATATTTCGACTTTTTCCGTCATTGTAGAAAGTCGGCAAGAGGCTACTTTTCTCGCTTGCAATTTTCACCTTTCTATGTCCTATTCCTATATATTTCAATATACAAATTGACGTACAAAAAAATTAAACGTTTCTAAACCGAAAAGTGCACGAGCTTGGTAATAAATTTTATTAAGCAAACAAATAACGTAAATTCATGTTTTTCTTTTCCTAGCAACTGTTCGCGAAAACAAAAAACGGATATCTCGGAAACCGGTGGTGCAACTGACACCCTTTTCATATAC
>NW_023415395.1:0-13417 GCF_013373865.1 Monomorium pharaonis | reverse complement strand
GCACATTTCATCTTCTATGAAACTTTGTCGTAGAGTCAACGGTTTACGAGATACGGCGTTTTTTCACCTTTCAACCGCAACCAAACGTGCTAGCGAACAATGTTTGGGACAAAAGGTTTTTTTTGACTCATATTTCTTTGTAGATGAATTGTTCAAAAGTTATCGTTTTTCTACAGACAAGACCTTTTTCAAATTAGGCACTGTATAACTTCAGGTTTCAAAATTGAAATCGTTTATAGTTGTTTGTATTGTTTTTCGATACATTTGTAGTCAAATTGTTTAAATCTTATAAGTTTTTTAAAAACAGGAATTTTTATAAATTAGGCACTGTATAGCATAAGATTTCAAAATTGAAATCGTTTGTAGTTGTTTGAAATACTTGTCGATAGATTTATAGTTAAATCGTTCAAAACTTATCTGTTTTCTGCAAACAGGAACTTTTTAAGTTAGGCACTGAATAGCATCAGATTTCATAATTGGAATCGTTTGTAGTTGTTTTTATTGCTTTTCGATATATTTGTAGTCAAATGGTTCAAAACTTATCGGTTTCCTACAAACAGGAACTTTTTCAAGTTAGGCACTGAATAGGATAAGATTTCATAATTGGAATCGTTTCTAGTTGGTTGTCGCGCTTTTCGATACATTTGTAGACGAACCGTTTAAAAGTTGTCGATTATCTACAAACAGGAACTTTTTAACTTTAAATACTGTATAAACATCAGTTTTTATATTTGGAATCGTTTGTAGTTGTTCGTCGTGCTTTTCAATACATTTGTAGACGAGTCGTTCAAAAGTTTCCGTTTTTCTACAGACAAAATCTTTTTCAAATTAGGCACTGTATACCATCAGGTTAATATTTGCAATCGTTTGTAACTACAAAAAACGATAACTTATGAACAATTCGTATACAATTGTATCGAAAAGCATTTCAAACAACTACAAACGATTCCAAATATGAAACCTGAAGCTATACAGTTCCTAATTTAAAAGATGTGTTGTTTGTAGAAAATCGATAACAATTGTACGATTCGACCACCAATGTATCGAAAAGCACTACAAACAACTACAAACGAATTAAATTTTGAAACCTAATGCTATACAGTGCCTAATTTGACAAAGGTCTTGTCTGTAGAAAAACAATAACTTTTGAACAATTCATCTACAAAGAAATATGCGTCTAGTCGAAAGGGACAACTTTTATCCCAAACATTGTTCGCTAGCACGTTTGGTTGCGGTTGAAAGGTGAAAAAACTCCGTATCTCGTAAACCGTCGACTTTACGACAAAGTTTCATAGAAGATGAAGTGTGCGCCTCGTCGAAAGGAACAACTTTTGTCTGAAACACTTTTCGCTAAAAAGCTTGGTTGCAGAGAAAAACTAAAAAAACGCGGTATCTCGTAAACCGTCGACTTTACGACAAAGTTTCCTAGGAGATGAAATGTGCGCCTCGTCGAAAGGAACAACTTTTGTCTGAAACACTTTTCGCTAAAACGCTTGGTTGCGGAGATACAGCGAAAAAACTCCGCATCTCGTAAACCGTCGACTGTACGACAAAGTTTCATATGAGATAAAATGTGCGCCTCGTAAAAAGGAACAACTTTTGTTTGAAACACTTTTCGCTAAAACGCTTGGTTGCAGAAAAAAACTATAAAAACGCCGTATCTCGTAAACCGTCGACTTTACGACAAAGTTTTATATGAGATGAAATGTGCGCCTCGTGGAAAGGAACAACTTTTGTTTAAAACACTTTACGCTAAAACGCTTGGTTGCAGAGAAAAACTGAAAAAACGCCGTATCTCGTAAACCATCGACTTTACGACAAAGTTTCATAGAAGATGAAGTGTGCGCCTCGTCGAGAGGAACAACTTTTGTCTGAAACACTTTTCGCTACAACGCTTGTTGCAGAGAAAAACTAGAAAAACGCCGTATCTCGTAAACCGTCGACTTTACGACAAAGTTTCATAGGAGATGAAATGTGCGCCTCGTCAAAAGGAACAACTTTTGTCTGAAACATTTTTCGCTAAAACGCTTGGTTGCGGAGATACAGCGAAAAAACTGCGTATCTTGTAAACCGTCGACTTTACGACAAAGTTTCATAGGAGATGAAGTGTGCGCCTCGTCGAAAGGAACAACTTTTGTCTGAAACACTTTTCGCTAAAACGCTTGGTTGCAGAGAAAAACTAGAAAAACGCCGTATCTCGTAAACCGTCGACTTTACGACAAAGTTTCATATTAAATGAAATGTGCGCCTCGTGGAAAGGAACAACTTTTGTTTGAAACACGTTTCGTTAAAACGCTTGGTTGCGGAGATACAGCGAAAAAACTCCGCATCTCGTAAACCGTCGACTGTACGACAAAGTTTCATATGAGATGAAATGTGCGCCTCGTAAAAAGGAACAACTTTTGTTTGAAACACTTTTCGCTAAAACGCTTGGTTGCAGAAAAAAATAAAAAAACGCCGTATCTCGTAAACCGTCCACTTTACGACAAAGTTTCATAAGAGATAAAGTGTGCGCCTTGTCGAAAGGAACAACTTTTGTCTGAAACACTTTTCGCTAAAACGCTTGGTTGCAGAGAAAAACTAATAAAACGCCGTATCTCGTAAACCGTCGACTTTACGACAAAGTTTCATAGGAGATGAAATGTGCGCCTCGTCGAAAGGAACAACTTTTGTCTGAAACATTTTTCGCTAAAACGCTTGGTTGCAGAGAAAAACTAATAAAACGCCGTATCTCTTAAACCGTCGACTTTACGACAAAGTTTCATATGAGATGAAATGTGCGCCTCGTGGAAAGGAACAACTTTTGTTTGAAACACTTTTCGCTAAAACGCTTGGTTGCGGAGATACAGCGAAAAAACAGCGTATCTTGTAAACCGTCGACTTTACGACAAAGTTTCATAAGAGATGAAATGTGCGCCTCGTCAAAAGGAACAATTTTTGTCTGAAACACTTTTCGCTAAAACGCTTGGTTGCAGAGAAAAACTAAAAAAACGCCGTATCTCGTAAACCGTCGACTTTACGACAAAGTTTCCTAGGAGATGAAATGTGCGCCTCGTCGAAAGGAACAACTTTTGTCTGAAACACTTTTCGCTAAAACGCTTGGTTGCAGAGAAAAACTAAAAAAACGCCGTATCTCGTAAACCGTCGATTTTACGACAAAGTTTCGTAGAAGATAAAATGTGCGTCTCGTGAAAAGGAACAACTTTTGTTTGAAGCACTTTTCTCTAAAACGCTTGGTTGCGGAGATACAGCGAAAAAACTCGGTATCTCGTAAACCGTCGACTTTACGACAAAGTTTCATATGAGATGAAATGTGCGCTTCGTGGAAAGTAACAACTTTTGTTTGAAACACTTTTCGCTAAAACGCTTGGTTGCGGAGATACAACGAAAAAACTCCGTATCTTGTAAACCGTCGATTTTACGACAAAGTTTCATAGGAGATGAAATGTGCGCCTCGTGGAAAGGAACAACTTTTGTTTGAAACACTTTTCGCTAAAACGCTTGGTTGCGGAGATACAGCGAAAAAACTGCGTATCTTTTAAACCGTCGACTTTACGACAAAGTTTCATAGGAGATGAAGTGTGCGCTTCGTCGAAAGGAACAACTTTTGTCTGAAACACTTCGCTAAAACGCTTGGTTGCAGAGAAAAACTAGAAAAACGCCGTATCTCGTAAACCGTCGACTTTACGACAAAGTTTCATATTAGATGAAATGTGCGCCTCGTGGAAAGGAACAACTTTTGTTTGAAACACTTTTCGTTAAAACGCTTGGTTGCGGAGATACAGCGAAAAAACTCCGCATCTCGTAAACCATCGACTGTACGACAAAGTTTCATATGAGATGAAATGTGCGCCTCGTAAAATGGAACAACTTTTGTTCGAAACACTTTTCGCTAAAACGCTTGGTTGCAGAAAAAAACTATAAAAACGCCGTATCTCGTAAACCGTCGACTTTACGACAAAGTTTCATATGAGATAAAATGTGCGCCTCGTGGAAAGGAACAACTTTTGTTTGAGACACTTCACGCTAAAACGCTTGGTTGCAGAAAAAAACTGAAAAAACGTTGTATCTCGTAAACCGTCGACTTTACGACAAAGTTTTATATGAGATGAAATGTGCGCCTCGTGGAAAGGAACAACTGTTGTTTGAAACACTATTCGCTAAAACGCTTGGTTGCAGAGAAAAACTAAAAAAACGCCGTATCTCGTAAACCGTCGACTTTACGACAAAGTTTCATAGGAGATGAAATGTGCGCCTCGTCGAAAGGAACAACTTTTGTCTGAAACACTTTTCGCTAAAACGCTTGGTTGCAGAAATAAATAAAAAAACGCCGTATCTCGTAAACCGTCGACTTTACGACAAAGTTTCATAGGAGATGAAATGTGCGCCTCGTCGAAAGGAACAACTTTTGTCTGAAACATTTTTCGCTAAAACGCTTGGTTGCAGAGAAAAACTAATAAAACGCCGTATCTCGTAAACCGTCGATTTTACGACAAAGTTTCGTAGAAGATAAAATGTGCGTCTCGTGAAAAGGAACAACTTTTGTTTGAAGCACTTTTCTCTAAAACGCTTGGTTGCGGAGATACAGCGAAAAAACTCGGTATCTCGTAAACCGTCGACTTTACGACAAAGTTTCATATGAGATGAAAAGTGCGCCTCGTGGAAAGGAACAACTTTTGTTTGAAACACTATTCGCTAAAACGCTTGGTTGCAGAGAAAAACTAAAAAAACGCCGTATCTCGTAAACCGTCGACTTTACGACAAAGTTTCATAGGAGATGAAATGTGCGCCTCGTCGAAAGGAACAACTTTTGTCTGAAACACTTTTCGCTAAAACGCTTGGTTGCTAAGATACAGCAAAAAAACTGCGTATCTTGTAAACCGTCGACTTTACGACAAAGTTTCATAGGAGATGAAGTGTGCGCCTCGTCGAAAGGAACAACTTTTGTCTGAAACACTTTTCGCTAAGACGCTTGGTTGCAGAGAAAAACTAGAAAAACGCCGTATCTCGTAAACCGTCGACTTTACGACAAAGTTTCCTAGGAGATGAAATGTGCGCCTCGTCGAAAGGAACAACTTTTGTCTGAAACACTTTTCGCTAAAACGCTTGGTTGCAGAGAAAAACTAAAAAAACGCCGTATCTCGTAAACCGTCGATTTTACGACAAAGTTTCGTAGAAGATAAAATGTGCGTCTCGTGAAAAGGAACAACTTTTGTTTGAAGCACTTTTCTCTAAAACGCTTGGTTGCGGAGATACAGCGAAAAAACTCGGTATCTCGTAAACCGTCGACTTTACGACAAAGTTTCATATGAGATGAAATGTGCGCTTCGTGGAAAGTAACAACTTTTGTTTGAAACACTTTTCGCTAAAACGCTTGGTTGCGGAGATACAACGAAAAAACTCCGTATCTTGTAAACCGTCGATTTTACGACAAAGTTTCATAGGAGATGAAATGTGCGCCTCGTGGAAAGGAACAACTTTTGTTTGAAACACTTTTCGCTAAAACGCTTGGTTGCGGAGATACAGCGAAAAAACTGCGTATCTTTTAAACCGTCGACTTTACGACAAAGTTTCATAGGAGATGAAGTGTGCGCTTCGTCGAAAGGAACAACTTTTGTCTGAAACACTTCGCTAAAACGCTTGGTTGCAGAGAAAAACTAGAAAAACGCCGTATCTCGTAAACCGTCGACTTTACGACAAAGTTTCATATTAGATGAAATGTGCGCCTCGTGGAAAGGAACAACTTTTGTTTGAAACACTTTTCGTTAAAACGCTTGGTTGCGGAGATACAGCGAAAAAACTCCGCATCTCGTAAACCATCGACTGTACGACAAAGTTTCATATGAGATGAAATGTGCGCCTCGTAAAATGGAACAACTTTTGTTCGAAACACTTTTCGCTAAAACGCTTGGTTGCAGAAAAAAACTATAAAAACGCCGTATCTCGTAAACCGTCGACTTTACGACAAAGTTTCATATGAGATAAAATGTGCGCCTCGTGGAAAGGAACAACTTTTGTTTGAGACACTTCACGCTAAAACGCTTGGTTGCAGAAAAAAACTGAAAAAACGTTGTATCTCGTAAACCGTCGACTTTACGACAAAGTTTTATATGAGATGAAATGTGCGCCTCGTGGAAAGGAACAACTGTTGTTTGAAACACTATTCGCTAAAACGCTTGGTTGCAGAGAAAAACTAAAAAAACGCCGTATCTCGTAAACCGTCGACTTTACGACAAAGTTTCATAGGAGATGAAATGTGCGCCTCGTCGAAAGGAACAACTTTTGTCTGAAACACTTTTCGCTAAAACGCTTGGTTGCAGAAATAAATAAAAAAACGCCGTATCTCGTAAACCGTCGACTTTACGACAAAGTTTCATAGGAGATGAAATGTGCGCCTCGTCGAAAGGAACAACTTTTGTCTGAAACATTTTTCGCTAAAACGCTTGGTTGCAGAGAAAAACTAATAAAACGCCGTATCTCGTAAACCGTCGATTTTACGACAAAGTTTCGTAGAAGATAAAATGTGCGTCTCGTGAAAAGGAACAACTTTTGTTTGAAGCACTTTTCTCTAAAACGCTTGGTTGCGGAGATACAGCGAAAAAAACTCGGTATCTCGTAAACCGTCGACTTTACGACAAAGTTTCATATGAGATGAAAAGTGCGCCTCGTGGAAAGGAACAACTTTTGTTTGAAACACTATTCGCTAAAACGCTTGGTTGCAGAGAAAAACTAAAAAAACGCCGTATCTCGTAAACCGTCGACTTTACGACAAAGTTTCATAGGAGATGAAATGTGCGCCTCGTCGAAAGGAACAACTTTTGTCTGAAACACTTTTCGCTAAAACGCTTGGTTGCTAAGATACAGCAAAAAAAACTGCGTATCTTGTAAACCGTCGACTTTACGACAAAGTTTCATAGGAGATGAAGTGTGCGCCTCGTCGAAAGGAACAACTTTTGTCTGAAACACTTTTCGCTAAGACGCTTGGTTGCAGAGAAAAACTAGAAAAACGCCGTATCTCGTAAACCGTCGACTTTACGACAAAGTTTCATATTAGATGAAATGTGCGCCTCGTGGAAAGGAACAACTTTTGTTAGAAACACTTTTCGTTAAAACGCTTGGTTGCGGAGATACAGCGAAAAAACTCCGCATCTCGTAAACCGTCGACTGTACGACAAAGTTTCATATGAGATGAAATGTGCGCCTCGTAAAAAGGAACAACTTTTGTTTGAAACACTTTTCGCTAAAACGCTTGGTTGCGGAGATACAGCGAAAAAACTGCGTATCTTGTAAACCGTCGACTTTACGACAAAGTTTCATAAGAGATGAAATGTGCGCCTCGTCAAAAGGAACAACTTTTGTCTGAAACACTTTTCGCTAAAACGCTTGGTTGCGGAGATACAACGAAAAAACTCCGTATCTTGTAAAACCGTCGATTTTACGACAAAGTTTAATAGGAGATGAAATGTGCGCCTCGTGGAAAGGAACAACTTTTGTTTGAAACACTTTTCGCTAAAACGCTTGGTTGCAGAGAAAAACTAGAAAAACCGCCGTATCTCGTAAACCGTCGACTTTACGACAAAGTTTCATATTAAATGAAATGTGCGCCTCGTGGAAAGGAACAACTTTTGTTTGAACACGTTTCGTTAAACGCTTGGTTGCGGAGATACAGCGAAAAAAACTCCGCATCTCGTAAACCGTCGACTGTACGACAAAGTTTCATATGAGATGAAATGTGCGCCTCGTAAAAAGGAACAACTTTTGTTTGAAACACTTTTCGCTAAAAACGCTTGGTTGCAGAAAAAAATAAAAAAACGCCGTATCTCGTAAACCGTCCACTTTACGACAAAGTTTCATAAGAGATAAAGTGTGCGCCTTGTCGAAAGGAACAACTTTGTCTGAAACACTTTTCGCTAAAACGCTTGGTTGCAGAGAAAAAACTAATAAAACGCCGTATCTCGTAAACCGTCGACTTTACGACAAAGTTTCATAGGAGATGAAATGTGCGCCTCGTCGAAGGAACAACTTTTGTCTGAAACATTTTTCGCTAAAACGCTTGGTTGCAGAGAAAAACTAATAAAACGCCGTATCTCTTAAACCGTCGACTTTACGACAAAGTTTCATATGAGATGAAATGTGCGCCTCGTGGAAAGGAACAACTTTTGTTTGAAACACTTTTCGCTAAAACGCTTGGTTGCGGAGATACAGCGAAAAAACAGCGTATCTGTAAACCGTCGACTTTACGACAAAGTTTCATAAGAGATGAAATGTGCGCCTCGTCAAAAGGAACAATTTTTGTCTGAAACACTTTTCGCTAAAACGCTTGGTTGCAGAGAAAAACTAAAAAAAACGCCGTATCTCGTAAACCGTCGACTTTACGACAAAGTTTCCTAGGAGATGAAATGTGCGCCTCGTCGAAAGGAACAACTTTTGTCTGAAACACTTTTCGCTAAAACGCTTGGTTGCAGAGAAAAACTAAAAAAACGCCGTATCTCGTAAACCGTCGATTTTACGACAAAGTTTCGTAGAAGATAAAATGTGCGTCTCGTGAAAAGGAACAACTTTTGTTTGAAGCACTTTTCTCTAAAACGCTTGGTTGCGGAGATACAGCGAAAAAAACTCGGTATCTCGTAAACCGTCGACTTTACGACAAAGTTTCATATGAGATGAAATGTGCGCTTCGTGGAAGTAACAACTTTTGTTTGAAACACTTTTCGCTAAAACGCTTGGTTGCGGAGATACAACGAAAAAACTCCGTATCTTGTAAACCGTCGATTTTACGACAAAGTTTCATAGGAGATGAAATGTGCGCCTCGTGGAAAGGAACAACTTTTGTTTGAAACACTTTTCGCTAAAACGCTTGGTTGCGGAGATACAGCGAAAAAACTGCGTATCTTTTAAACCGTCGACTTTACGACAAAGTTTCATAGGAGATGAAGTGTGCGCTTCGTCGAAAGGAACAACTTTTGTCTGAAACACTTTCGCTAAAACGCTTGGTTGCAGAGAAAAACTAGAAAAACGCCGTATCTCGTAAACCGTCGACTTTACGACAAAGTTTCATATTAGATGAAATGTGCGCCTCGTGGAAAGGAACAACTTTTGTTTGAAACACTTTTCGTTAAAACGCTTGGTTGCGGAGATACAGCGAAAAAACTCCGCAATCTCGTAAACCATCGACTGTACGACAAAGTTTCATATGAGATGAAATGTGCGCCTCGTAAAATGGAACAACTTTTGTTCGAAACACTTTTCGCTAAAACGCTTGGTTGCAGAAAAAAACTATAAAAAACGCCGTATCTCGTAAACCGTCGACTTTACGACAAAGTTTCATATGAGATAAAATGTGCGCCTCGTGGAAAGGAACAACTTTTGTTTGAGACACTTCACGCTAAAACGCTTGGTTGCAGAAAAAAACTGAAAAAACGTTGTATCTCGTAAACCGTCGACTTTACGACAAAGTTTTATATGAGATGAAATGTGCGCCTCGTGGAAAGGAACAACTGTTGTTTGAAAACACTATTCGCTAAAACGCTTGGTTGCAGAGAAAAACTAAAAAAACGCCGTATCTCGTAAACCGTCGACTTTACGACAAAGTTTCATAGGAGATGAAATGTGCGCCTCGTCGAAAGGAACAACTTTTGTCTGAAACACTTTTCGCTAAAACGCTTGGTTGCAGAAATAAATAAAAAAAACGCCGTATCTCGTAAACCGTCGACTTTACGACAAAGTTTCATAGGAGATGAAATGTGCGCCTCGTCGAAAGGAAAAACTTTTGTCTGAAACATTTTTCGCTAAAACGCTTGGTTGCAGAGAAAAACTAATAAAACGCCGTATCTCGTAAACCGTCGATTTTACGACAAAGTTTCGTAGAAGATAAAATGTGCGTCTCGTGAAAAGGAACAACTTTTGTTTGAAGCACTTTTCTCTAAAACGCTTGGTTGCGGAGATACAGCGGAAAAAACTCGGTATCTCGTAAAACCGTCGACTTTACGACAAAGTTTCATATGAGATAAAAAGTGCGCCTCGTGGAAAGGAACAACTTTTGTTTGAAACACTATTCGCTAAAACGCTTGTTGCAGAGAAAAACTAAAAAAACGCCCGTATCTCGTAAACCGTCGACTTTACGACAAAGTTTCATAGGAGATGAAATGTGCGCCTCGTCGAAGGAACAACTTTTGTCTGAAACACTTTTCGCTAAAACGCTTGGTTGCTACGATACAGCAAAAAAACTGCGTACTTGTAAACCGTCGACTTTAGGACAAAGTTTCATAGGAGATGAAGTGTGCGCCCTCGTCGAAAGGAACAACTTTTGTCTGAAACACTTTTCGCTAAGACGCTTGGTTGCAGAGAAAAAACTAGAAAAACGCCGTATCTCGTAAACCGTCGACTTTACGACAAAGTTTCCTAGGAGATGAAATGTGCGCCTCGTCGAAAGGAACAACTTTTGTCTGAAACACTTTTCGCTAAACGCTTGGTTGCAGAGAAAAACTAAAAAAACGCCGTATCTCGTAAAACCGTCGATTTTACGACAAAGTTTCGTAGAAGATAAAATGTTGCGTCTCGTGAAAAGGAACAACTTTTGTTTGAAGCACTTTTCTCTAAAACGCTTGGTTCGGAGATACAGCGAAAAAAACTCGGTATCTCGTAAACCGTCGACTTTACGACAAAGTTTTCATATGAGATGAAATGTGCGCTTCGTGGAAAGTAACAACTTTGTTTGAAACACTTTTCGCTAAAAACGCTTGGTTGCGGAGATACAACGAAAAAACTCCGTATCTTGTAAACCGTCGATTTTACGACAAAGTTTCATAGGGAGATGAAATGTGCGCCTCGTGGAAAGGAACAACTTTTGTTTGAAACACTTTCGCTAAAACGCTTGGTTGCGGAGATACAGCGAAAAAACTGCGTATCTCGTAAACCGTCGACTTTACGACAAAGTTTCATAGGAGATGAAATGTGCGCCTCGTCGAAAGGAACAACTTTTGTCTGAAACACTTTCGCTAAAACCGCTTGGTTGCAGAGAAAAACTAGAAAAACGCCGTATCTCTCGTAAACCGTCGACTTTACGACAAAGTTTCATAGGAGATGAAATGTGCGCCTCGTGGAAAGGAACAACTTTTGTTTGAAACACTTTCGCTAAAACGCTTGGTTGCAGAGATACAGCGAAAAACGCCGTATCTCGTAAACCGTCGACTTTACGACAAAGTTTCATATGAGATGAAATGTGCGCCTCGTAAAGGAACAACTTTTGTTGAAACACTTTTCGCTAAAACGCTTGGTTGCAGAAAAAAACTAAAAAACGCCGTATCTCGTAAACCGTCGACTTTACGACAAAGTTTCATAGAGATGAAATGTGCGCCTCGTGGAAAGGAACAACTTTTGTTTGAAACACTTTTCGCTAAAACGCTTGGTTGCAGAAAAAACTGAAAAAACGCCGTATCTCGTAAACCGTCGACTTTACGACAAAGTTTCATAGGAGATGAAATGTGCGCCTCGTCGAAAGGAACAACTTTTGTTTGAAACACTTTTCGCTAAAACGCTTGGTTGCAGAGAAACTAAAAAAACGCCGTATCTCGTAAACCGTCGACTTTACGACAAAGTTTCATAGGAGATGAAATGTGCGCCTCGTCGAAAGGAACAACTTTTGTCTGAAACACTTTTCGCTAAAACGCTTGGTTGCAGAATAAATAAAAAACGCCGTATCTCGTAAACCGTCGACTTTACGACAAAGTTTCATAGGAGATGAAATGTGCGCCTCGTCGAAAGGAACAACTTTTGTCTGAAACACTTTTCGCTAAAACGCTTGGTTGCAGAGAAAAACGAAAAAACGCCGTATCTCGTAAACCGTCGACTTTACGACAAAGTTTCATAGAAGATGAAATGTGCGCCTCGTGAAAAGGAACAACTTTTGTTTGAAACACTTTTCGCTAAAACGCTTGGTTGCGGAGATACAGCGAAAAAAACTCCGTATCTCGTAAACCGTCGACTTTACGACAAAGTTTCATATGAGATGAAATGTGCGCCTCGTCGAAAGGAACAACTTTTGTTTGAAACACTTTCGCTAAAACGCTTGGTTGCAGAGAAAAACTAAAAAACGCCGTATCTCGTAAACCGTCGACTTTACGACAAAGTTTCATAGAGATGAAATGTGCGCCTCGTCGAAAGGAACAACTTTTGTCTGAAACACTTTTCGCTAAAACGCTTGGTTGCAAGAAACACAAAAAAACGCGTATCTCGTAAACCGTCGACTTTACGACAAAGTTTCATAGGAGATGAAATGTGCGCCTCGTCGAAAGGAACAACTTTTGTCTGAACACTTTTCGCTAAAACGCTTGGTTGCAGAGAAAAACTAAAAAAAAACGCCGTATCTCGTAAACCGTCGACTTTACGACAAAGTTTCATAGGAGATGAAATGTGCGCCTCGTCGAAAGGAACAACTTTTGTCTGAAACACTTTTCGCTAAAACGCTTGGTTGCAGAGAAAAACTAAAAAAACGCCGTATCTCGTAAACCGTCGACTTTACGACAAGTTTTTCAGAAGAGAAATGTGCGCCTCGTGAAAGGAACAACTTTTGTTTGAAACACTTTTCGCTAAAACGCTTGGTTGCAGAGAAACAGCGAAAAAACGCCGTATCTCGTAAACCGTCGACTTACGACAAAGTTTCATATGAGATGAAATGTGCGCCTCGTCGAAAGGAACAACTTTTGTTTGAAACACTTTTCGCTAAAACGCTTGGTTGCAGAGAAAAACTAAAAAAAAAACGCCGTATCTCGTAAACCGTCGACTTTACGACAAAGTTTCATAGGAGATGAAATGTGCGCCTCGTGGAAAGGAACAACTTTTGTTTGAAACACTTTTCGCTAAAACGCTTGGTTGCGGAGATACAGCGAAAAAACTGCGTATTTTGTAAACCGTCGACTTTACGACAAAGTTTCATAGGAGATGAAATGTGCGCCTCGTCGAAAGGAACAACTTTTGTCTGAAACACTTTTCGCTAAAACGCTTGGTTGCAGAGAAAAACTAAAAAACGCCGTATCTCGTAAACCGTCGACTTTACGACAAAGTTTCATAGGAGATGAATGTGCGCCTCGTCGGGAAAGAACAACTTTTGTTTGAAACACTTTTCGCTAAAACGCTTGGTTGCGGAGATACAGCGAAAAAACTCCCGTATCTCGTAAACCGTCGACTTTACGACAAAGTTTCATATGAGATGAAATGTGCGCCTCGTAAAAGGAACAACTTTGTTTGAAACACTTTTCGCTAAAACGCTTGGTTGCAGAGAAAAACTAAAAAACGCCGTATCTCGTAAACCGTCGACTTTACGACAAAGTTTCATATGAGATGAAATGTGCGCCTCGTGGAAAGGAACAACTTTTGTTTGAAACACTTTTCGCTAAAACGCTTGGTTGCAGAAAAAAAC